>NC_071092.1:15042500-15342500 GCF_027358695.1 Spea bombifrons | reverse complement strand
TACACACCAAGAGTTGCTGATAATTTTAGCTGAATGGTTATCTGACAAAAAATGTAAATGTGATACTGAGGATAAATCAAAGCATTTCAAAACACAAAACTTTTTTTTAAATAAATGCTATACATACAGCCGAGTGGGGGCAAAAAAAGTACACCCTCTTTGAATTCTATGGTTTTACATATCATGATGTAATAATCATTTATTCCTTCACATGTCTAAAAATTAGGTAAATACAACCTAATGTTGAACAACACATAACATATTGTACCGTATTATGATTTATTCAAAAAGTAAGCCACATGTCAAAAAGTAAGTTATCAGTCTCTCACATCTTAGTGGAGGATTTTTGGCCCACACTCTCCTTTGGAAGCAGTAAAGATGTACTTGGTTTTTCACACATGGCTTCTCCATTTTGGCCTTATTTCTGTTGAATATAACATGACACGATATAAAATATCATGTGTAATTTTTAGACCTCCTAAAGAACTGATTAAGTCCTGATATGTAAAACCATAGAATTCAGAGGGTGCACTTTATTTATTTTTATCTTTTTTACAGAACTGCATTCTCTACTAATCTGGTTTCTTTGTGTTGTGGTGTTCAGACATTATGGGAAGAAACCGAGAAGACTGCCTGCTTTCCCCAGCACTTTTCCAGGCCAAAGTTATCCCAGTACTGATGAAAATGTTTGAAGTCCATGAGGAACATGTTCGTGTAGTGCTTTTGACTCACATAGATGCCTATGGGGAATTGTTCACTTTGAAGGAGTTGAAGGACATCATTCTTCCACAGGTCGGATGACATGGGTTGGAAATATTGTAATAAAATGCTTTAGAATTCCATCCTCTGATCTGTCATACTCTCCCCTACTTTTTTAAATGCTTGCTAAACACCCACCCATTCAGAGAGTCAGTCTATCCTACCAATACACATAACCTGCATCTTGAAAGGAACCAACTGTTCACTTTTAAAATCTCAACATCACCTTAGCAAAATATCAAACCATCCTCACCCAAGCACTCCCTTTAATTAGATACATCTTGTTTTTGAAACAATAGAAAAACTTGTTTCAACAAAGCCAGAGTTATTTTAGTGACGTAAGTAGATCATTAGGTTAGCATATCTCCTTTAATATGGGAAAATAGATATTTCTATTGATTTAAATTGATACGTCATAAATTGTCTACCGAAACATGGTGGTTGTACTGTGTGTCTGGGAGAATGGATGACCGATAAAATAAACATTGGCTTCACACTATTTTATAATTTTATTACCTTTTATTAATCCACATTAATAACATGGCTACAAAGTAAAACTTCCAGTAATAGGTTGTAGACCTCTTAGGTGTTACTCTGGTCTGATTTTTTTGTTTTGTTTTGTTAATGCACAGTATGTTTGCTGGTAAATGTGAAACTCATTATTGTATAATGCTGATCCCATTTAACTGCTGTTCAGAATGATGATTGTTTGTTATTACCACTTAGGTCCTCCTGGGCTTGAGAGATACCAGTGATATGTTGGTAGCAGTCACCCTCCGTGGCCTTGCTGCTTTAGTGTGTCTGCTTGGACCAGAGGTGGTAGTTGGAGGAGGAAGGGTTAAAATATTTAAAAGTACGACACCAGGATTTACAAAAACTACTGATACTACTCCAGAAGGTAATCCGATTGAAGTAGAAGTTGTGTGTTAATGTAAAAATGATGGGTATCCTTTATTTTATACTTTCTGTAACATTTAGTTTACTTTACTTGAATATATCGAGACACAAATTACCTTTCTTTCTGCTCAATAAGAAATATGAGTTACTTGGATCCTTAACATTTCATCTGGCTCCTTCAAAACAAGTTTAAGTATCTGCCAAAATAGTCTTTATACCTGCACAACAGGAGAGTTTTTAGTAAACATGCATGCGGGAGGCTCTTTCATCCCCTGGGATGTTTATCTTCTTGTATGTTCACTGGGGAACGCTGTTTATGTCTCAAGGTAAAAGACATGTTTAGTCACTGTAGTTGATGTTGCATCAACTCAGACAGAAAATTACAACATTTACAGAAAAAAAAATAGTTGTTCAATTTTAGCTACCTCTTGGTGTTGGTCACATCTTATTTTTCAGTTCCAGTTTTCCACAGCGCTGCTGGAATACAACATACCAAACAGCTGGATGGGTTAAAACTTCTATATATATATATATATATATATATATATATATATATATATATATATATATATATATATATATATATATATATATATATTTTTTTTTTTATTTTGAAGTAAGTTCTGAAATCAATACTCATATTAACCTTGGGTTGTTTGTGTTTACAGGAGCTTTGGCAGAAAAGCATTTTTTTTTTTAGGCTTTGTTAGTATCACCTAAACGGTTGAGATTCCTTCATTGGTTGTATACTTCAGTAAAATGTGTGATGTGCGGATATAAGCAGGTTATGTCAAGGTATATCAGTTGTGCAGTCCTCTTTGTAAGAATTATAATGTAGCGGTCAACAAAGCATCAACAGCTTTACAGGGATCTTTCTTTCAGTTAATTTATTGTACCTAATCTCAGTAGATAACATTGTAATTTGTGTTTCCATTGAGCTGAAACACTCCCATGATACTGCCTCCACCAACTTTCACAGATGGTATGCTTCAGACACAAGAGTTGTTCTTTCCCTTCTCTATACTCTTCTCCTCCATCATTCTGGTATATATTGACTTCAGTTTCGTCTGTCCAAAGAATATTGTTCCAGAAGTGGGCAGGCATGTCTGTTTTGTGGAAAAGTCTAGTCTGGGCTTTAAAACTATTTTCTAAACTATTCATCCAAATTTGCATGTAAATAACCTTAAATACAAGCTGGAAGTCCAAACTTCAATGTCATCTTCATTGCTTCATTTCAAATCCAGTGTAGTAGCGTACTGAACAGAAATTGTGTCACAGTCCAAATATTTATAGACTTAACTGTGTGTACGGATACATGACCAGTGAGTGCGCAAATTAGATATAATACTCTTGTTAACAAAAGTCTCAATATCAAAGTTCAACAACTTTATCATATTACTATTTTCAGTGTTCTAGAGAAAAGTAAAGCCCTTCTTACGCTAATGTCTGTCAAAGCTAATGCGTACATGACAAAAATAGCCTCCACATGCTAATGATTGTATTTCTATGGTATTTTTAATTGAAGTTGATCTACATACAGAACTTTTAACTCTTAAGGACCAGGGTTATAAAATACTACAGAACCAGAGCAGTTTTCATGTTCTTGTAACCGTACTCACTCAATTTATATATGTTTTTATTTTTTCAGCACAAGTAGGGCTTTCTTTTCAAACCATATTCATATATGTATTTTATAGGTATATAGATTATAGGTAGTGTAAATGGGGTGGGAGGGTAACATCAAAAATATATATTTTGTGAAAATTTGGATGTGTGCACTGCGCCCTTAATCACAATAGCTGCAATCCCCTCTGGTATCTCAACCAGCCAAAACACGAAAATGTTGTTTTACCGCTAATAAACTCCAAAACTAATCCTAGCCCTATCCAACAAGTTCCCCACTAACCCCAAAAAATC
Source organism: Spea bombifrons (assembly GCF_027358695.1). Classification (NCBI taxonomy): domain Eukaryota; kingdom Metazoa; phylum Chordata; class Amphibia; order Anura; family Pelobatidae; genus Spea; species Spea bombifrons. The sequence continues at coordinate 15,338,927 of NC_071092.1, read as the reverse complement.
CCTAACTAAATATAACAAAAAAATAACCCCTTAGAGTCAAGTAAAAAAAAATTCAAATTAATTTTAAGAAATCTCAGAGATTCCCTGCAGGGAATTCTCCTTTCTGGCAGCCCGGGGAAGGTATGTGTGATGAGCGTAGACAACCTCCGCTGCTGCCCGCACTTTCACCGGCGCTTGGTGGTAGATGCCTGGTGTAAGTGCCGTCAGCAGCTGAGGTTACCAGACAGGAGGATCGAGGTCCCTTGCAGAGCTGCGGGGATCTGGATCTTAGTCTCATAGTCAGACCTCTATTTGAGGTCTGATTATAAGATGACATTGATTATAAGAGGGGTATTTTTCAAACCCTTGTCTTGTATTTGAGGAAATGCGGTATGTTGCAAGGGGCAAAGAAGATACAGGCAAGTTGTGAAGTCGGGGGCCCCGGGGTAATTTTCACACCATGGCCCTGTGGCTTCTAGCTACACCCCTATATTCTGCTAAGAACAGGTGAATGATAGATGTTTTATTTTTAAGTGTGATATATGAATGTGAGATTTGATGCCACTTACTACTTTACTGGATTAATAGCAAACACATTGGCTGTTCTTTAGGCTGTGAGCCATATTTATTCCATGAATACAGGTTTCAGACACGGGTTAGTGTTTGTCTTTGCTTGTGGGACACTATTTGGAAGCCTTGGTCCTATTTGGAGAGTTTACTAATCACCTGCTCAATCACTGGCTATAACAAGTATTCAGCTGGTCTAAGTTGTATGCCAACATGTTGTTCTTACCAACAACACCAAAATGTTTTCAGGGCTTCCTCTTGAGCCCACCTTTCCCTTGAATGGTAGATTAACACTATGTATACCTGATGGCCTGTTTTAACCTGATATTGACAGTGGTTATGCACAACTTTACACCTATACAATCTGTCACAATTATGCATTTTTGACAGGTGAATAATGCATCTTACGGAATAGACTGTTATGGCTAACGCTGCAGTCTGCCTGTTTGGTGATACCACAGTGCTTCCAAACTCATATGATATTACTAGTTAATGTTTCCCAAGTGGGAAATGTTGAACCTGTACAGTTTGTCGCTTAGCAATATTCAGTACTTTAGGAAGCAGGGGAGATTGAAGTGTTTCGTCAGTGCCGTCTCAGGGGATGGTTAGTGGCTGATTAGGACTTGGAAAACAACAATATTACTTCAGATCTGTCATTTAACCTTTGCTCAAACTCCCTTTACTTTGATATCTTGGCTACCTGTCTACGTAATGGATGACTTTTGTCCTAATTATTTATTGTAGATGCTTTGCTCATTTATAGTCTAACTTAACCCCTTCAGTCCCTGGAGTTTTTGGTACCTCAAGTTTTTTTTTTTTTCTTTCTCTTTCTAGAGGGCCATATCCATCCCTTACATATAGTACCCTAAAGGGTAGTATTTTTCATACTTATGGCTTAACGGGTTTGGGGGTTGTGAATGGGGCAGGGTGGTTATACCTTTTAGATGTTGTGTTAGGGCAATAGGATTTTCTAAATTATTTTATCAGTGCAGTATGGTTAGAGGTCCTCTTAGGGACCTCTTAAACATGTTGTTAATACTGGTGATGTCACAATGACATCACTTAGCTCACTTTATTGTTTTTTATTATTGTATTTTAGTGATTTTTTTTAATTTATTTTTTTATTATTAGATCACAGTGTCTGTGATCAGTGCCTCATCTCAGCGATCGGATATCCCAGCAGGGTCTAGACGGACCCTGTAGGGGATATCCTGTCATCTGATGACTTTCCAGGTGGCGTCAGCAGTGACCCTGTAGGGAATGCCCGATTGGCATTTAAACCTGTAACGGTTTTCCGACGTTCACGTCCGCAGCTGTTACAGGCGATCGCGAAGCAGAAAGCCAGCGATGCTGGCTTTTGCTGACAGAGGGGAGCTCAGGCTGTCAAACAGCCTGATCTCCCATGCAAGAAGGTCAGGATGTACCAGTACGTCAATAAGGGTTTCTTGCGTTTTATGGACCTACCCGTACATCCATAGGACTGAAGGGGATAAGAGCTTAAGAAACGGCATTGTTGAATGTGAGGATAGACCCCAGTGATAAACCAGAAGAGCTGATTAAGTAAAGTTACTTTGTTCCCTGAAATACTTTTACCGAGTAGATAAAACATGTCAGTCTTAAACCATTTTTAGTGGATTTCGATTGTGCTCCATTCCAAGGTAATTTGTATAATGTACATTTAACAGATTTTTTTTCTGACAGTACAGTTGTGTGGGAAAAAAGTAAACCCAACGATGTGAGAAATTGATAAGGTCATACAGAAAACGATTACTTCAGGTTCTACAAGCTATTCGGATCATTAAGAGTACTTTGTTTTTCACACATGGCTTCTCCGTTTTGGCTTTATTTTTGTTGAATAAATAATTACAAAGTTTAAGGTTGTATTTACCTAATTTTTAGACCTGCTAAGGAAAAGATGATTGTTTATTATGTCCTGATATGTAAAACCATATAATTCAAAAAGAATGCACTTTCTTTTTCTCATGACTCTATAAAAACCCTTTCTAATTATAAGTTAGTTTTATTCAGCATATTACTACGTTGGCTGTTCTGTTGAACAATGCTGTTGAGGTATGGATATATTATGCCATTACTTCTAGTCATCATATAGCCAGTTTGTTCAGTTGTGCTAAAGATGTATTAAAACGGCTACTTACCAAATGCATTAGCTGTTACAGGCATTACTGAACCAAACCAATAGTTGTACTGATACATGCTTCAAAAATGGGAAATTACTCTTTTAAAGGTGATTCTATCCTTGCAAACTGGGCTTCCAAAAGGATAAAGCATTATTAAATTGCAGTCTATGACCCCAAAATATGTTGGTATTTTACTGTGCATGTGATTACATAAATATTTCTAGTAGGAAGTGGCTTATTAGTTTTTAGTTGATGCTTTTATTAAAGACTCATCATTATTGACACAAATAGCATTGTGGTATGTGTGTCTGTCTTCCTAGTAGATGAGCTGCTTTTACCTCAGCTGACTACATCTTGTTCTCTAGTGCCTTTAAATTATAGATCATGTTGTTAAGATTTTCATAATGGCAGCATCATTCTTGGACGCCACTAAAATGAATCTTGGATTTCTCTTTCAAGGTTTACCTTATACACCTGTGCATTCTCCTCCTGACTGGATATAAATGTCAGAAAAATGAAAAACTTTGCATTGTAAATGGCAACATCACGCATCAGTTATGGACGAACAGAACATCCTACATCGCAGCCTATGCCCCTATTACCAAGATAATATTCATCACCTATATTAAGTTTGCAAAATCAGCTTCCTGGTGTTTTCAGTTGAGAACAAAAAGTAGAATACAAATTTGTCCTGCTACACCCCATACTTTTTTTTTTATAAAGGATGCCATACCTTTCTTTTCATCTTTTTTATTCCCTTTCTCTTGGACATGTCTCAGATTGGAGGAGGAATGTTGCTTTTTGTATTCCAGACTAGAAAAAAATCCATTCTTGCATTTTATTCTGCTCATCTACGTAATAGTTTTCCCAAGGACCACTCTTCTCTCCAGTCTTCTGTGTTTTACATCTTTAAAATATTTGTGAAATAGTGTTGGATTTCTTTTGTATGTCATACACAACTTTTAGATTTGGAACAATAACATGAGATTTTGCATGTTATTTTCTTAGCATATCTTTGAATGTGTTTATTAAAATATGTAAATATGCATATTTTGAGTGGAAAGTGTGGGTCCTTCATGTATGTCTGTGGCCGTACCAAAAGTATTGCCTAATAATCTCTGGAAACCCTGATTTCTTAATATTCTTTTACAGCCCACAGTTTTCCAGACATAGATTTGCTCATAATGTTACTGATCTGGGCAATGTTAATTCTCAATCTGCATTAGAATAGCATAGAAAAAAGTTTTGGTTAGAGATGACTCAAAACAAGAAAACGTTCTGAGAGTTGATTATTGATATGTCGGTCTGTGTGCTTTAAATATTGTAAGTTTATTATAGTATGAGTATATTAACAAGCGAATTCAAGAATATTCAATAGAATTTTACCTACCTTCCTGATTGATAAATTCAGTGCTTACAGTTGGTTGATATAGCCTATTAGCATTTTTTGTTTGCAACAAGTTTTAAAAATTCCCTTTTAGCCTTAACGTTCCAAAAATATTTTTCTGCCGCAGTCCAAAAACCAAGTTCACTGCAGATCTTCTGTTTTAACTTTTAGTTCCTGTTTAAACTGTTATAATAATTGACAAACCTGTAATTTTGAGGAATGTTTAATAAACAAATCATCAGATACTTGTTTTACTCCAAGGTCAAATAGAAATAAGAGTTGCAGCCTTAATGGAATTGACATATGTAGTGTAAAATCTAAGTTTTTTTTTTTTATTTCTTAACGCTTTTCTTGTTACCAACCATTAAGTGTAATATGTTTTTGGTTTCTAATTAGATTGCTCATTTATATATTGGTTTATTCAAAATCATGTTGGTAATAGTTTTTTGTTACTTTGAGAACTGTGCTTTATAATTAGCACTAACCCGAACCATAACCTGTCAAACCTGTCAGTTTACTTGAGTAACCAAAGCATGTATTCACAACAGATTCTCCAGTGCATTTTGCCAATAACCAACAGATGCTTCTGAACCATGATACAAAGACCAGTTTGCCAACAGTTCTTGCCAATCGTACTTTATCAGGAAGTGACCAAGCCAGTCAGAACACTTTGTTAGGAAATGATTTGGATATAAAAAAAACTTTCAAGGAAATATCAAGGGGTGATCTTTATACAAGTAAGTGTTTTGTTTTCCTTCCGCCTTACTAAAAGTATTTGTGTATCTCCCCGATCATCATATTCAACACTGATATGAAAAAAAATATATTCAATGCTAAACCTTACTGTATTTAGTCAAAAGAAAAACATATTTTCCACAATACTTTGCTTTTTTAATGGTAAAAACGTGAACAATTATATTAAAAGCACCAATAAATTTTATGAGTAACTTTTGGCTTTTTGATGAAGCCAAATTATTTTTCTGTTGTCCACCAATTTTGTTTTAAAATGGCTTATGATGCAGATGTTACTAGAATTTATATTCTGTTTGAGCGCTGAAATGAGCAATCCTCACTGCAGTAGCAAGATCATCGGCTATACAAGATATAAATTTTGCGGGGGAAAAAAATTAACCAACAATTTCAACATGTAGTAAACGGAATCATATTACGTTACAAAGATCTCTGTAGTTAATTTATATTATATGGGATTTTAGTTTTAATGTTTTTGTTTCAAATGTAGCCGTGTGGAATTTGTTCAATGGTTTGTCATGTTATCCCATGAGAATTTTGTGTTTAACTGACAAAATAGTCAAGTAATCCACCATATTTTAAAAGTCAATTTTTGTTGTCTGTTCGTTTCCCTCTCACACTTAGTTAGGGAACTGGGCGTTTTCGCGGACCTTTCCAATTACAAAATCAATTAGCAAAAGTCAGAAATTCTGGGACTCAATGTCCCTGCTCTGACTAAAACGAATATTATCCACTCTTTCCCCTTTTAGATGGGCGGATTCCGCAATTAAATACCTGGGGTTGTGGATCCCCTCAGATCTTTCCCTGCTCCAGTCCCTGAATTTTGACTCCTTACTTTCTTCTGCGCTTGCGGATCTTCGCAAATGGTCCGTCCCCCACATTTCTTGGTTTGGATGCATAGGGGTCCTGAAGATGAACGTTCTCCCTAGATTCCTGTACGTCATACAGTGCTTACCTATTTTTCTCCCTAAGGCGTATTTTCGGAAGTGTCATAAGATTTTCCGGAACTACATATGGGCTGATCGGAATCCCAGGCTTGCCCTATCCCACCTGTCCAGGCCCAAGCACAGAGGTGGCATGGGGGTCCCCAATATCGAATGGTATTGGATGGCTTCTCATCTCCGGCGCCTGGTGGAGTGGTCCATTGCTGCGCCCAAACTTTGGATCCCCCTAGAGGACTCTCTTACCTCACCCTATTGCAGTGGCCCCGTGGCTGCCGGATCGCTGTGCGAAGCGCGTGCCTTCTACGCACCCTACGATCCCTGCCACTTTAGGCGTTCTGAAACGTGTAGCCTCTCGTCGACTCTTGACCTCTGTCCCAGGTCCTCTGTTGCCCCTTACGCACAATCCTGCGCTGGACTCCTCTACCCGAGGTGGCTTACGTGACTTGTTCCCTCAGTTGTCTTCTGGACCTATTAGGGTCCATCAGCTTCTGAAGGGCACTGCCTTTCGTCCGATTCGTGACCTTACGAGACAGGCTCCCCCGTCCTTTAGGCAGCTCTTTGTCCACCACCAAATTAAGCATTATGTCTCTACTTTACTCCCTGATCCTCAGGTCACAAGGGAGTTAAGCAACTTAGAAAAGCTTTGTATTCTAGATAAGGAACAAGCTCACTTGCTCTCCCACCTCTATTCCCAGCTATTAGATGTGCATTGTGACACTAAGCCGTTCTTTTTGTGTCTTTGGGAAAGGGATCTAGGGATCCCTTTTTCCGAGGAGGATTGGGATAAGATGATACTGTTCACTCATAGGGGCAGTATCTCTAGTAGGGTACAGGAATGTTCCTACAAGTTTTTGACGCGTTGGTATAAGGTCCCCTCGGAGTTGCACCACTTTCTCCCCCTTGTATCCCCCCTGTGTTGGAGGTGTGGTGTCTCTAGTGGCTCTTACCTTCATCTGTGGTGGGACTGCAGAGATATCCGACCCTTTTGGTCCGCGGTGGTATGGGTGATAAAGGAAGTCGCTGATCCTGACTTTGTGGCCTCTCCGGCCGCCCTCCTCCTGCGTCACACGGACTCCCCAGTTAACACTTATAAAGGGTCTTTGCGCATCCACCTAACACAGGCTGCTAAGCCGGTCATTCCCCGTTATTGGAAGACTCGGGGTACCCCTCCCATCGACGCTTGGTTGGCCAGGGTTAACTTTATTTATCAAATGGAGGGTTTGGTGGCTATTTCCCAGGGCAAGGAATTTACACATGATGTGACCTGGCTCCTCTGGGTGGCTTTCTTGTCCTCCTCCCGCCTCCTCGATATTTACTATTGATCTTCCTTGTCTGCACTCCCTTTCATTGGTCTACACGAGGCATGTTGGCCTCCCACTAGACCTGTACCTCCGTCATGCCGTCCCACTATAACTGGATGTGTATACGATGACTGTTTTGTGTCTACTTTCGTGAGTGCCTTTATTTGAGTTCCCTCGAGACAGTGTGCGCTATGTTTTCCTTGTTTTCTTTGTTTATATTACTTTGGTTACCTCTCCGTTGATGTAAGTCTTGCCTGGCCGTATTCGCCTTGAGGTTGTGTATTGACACTACTTTTCGTATCGTTTTTGCGGGCCCTGGTATGTCGTATTTAGGTGATCCGGCTATTCTGTCGTCGCTGTTTCCATTGTTATTGTGACTTCCTGGATCAAATGTATTTGTTATTCTTTTGATTTGTATCACGCTATGCATAATGTGCTTCTATGTTTTATATCTGCTGTTTGTGGATGTTATGCATCTTCAATAAACGGAGATTTGACCAAAAAAAAAAATTTGTTGTCTGTTACCAAGCACATTCTATAGCCTTTTTTTATATAAATCTGTTTGTAGAAAAAACAATCTCTGTGTATATTAAACATATTCCTTTTTTTTATTTATCAGATGATCACTTGTCACATGCAACCTCAATAAACCAAGTAACTATTTGTCAGAACGCTCTTAGTACTAGCAGTGTAAATAAATCATCTGAAGAGTGGCCAGATTGGAATGAGCCAGAGATTGGTAATGCTGAGGTGAAAGAAAATTTACATGAGAATACAGCAAACACCTTGGTTTTCAATGACCCAGATAACGAGCTATGGGATGACTTTGGATCACCAAATGAACTTTCAGGAAATGCTGCCACAAAAAGTTCAAACTTTGCCCATCTGGGCACTGATAAAAAAAAGCCCAACTCTGATCTCAGCAGTTTTTCTACTGTAGGCAGCTGGATAACCAGCACTCTGAAACCAATTAAAGAAACCAACAAAACCGTGTTAAAATTTCAGAAATCGTCACAGGAAAATCCTGCAGAGAAGAAATTTGGTTCAGGATTTGATTTGGGAGAAGAATTCACAATAAAGGTCACAAAGAAAGCCAGAGACCCTGAACTGGACTGGTTTGCTGACATGACTCCAGAAATAAAATCATCTTCTGTTCTTTTTAATGTATCTAATTTTGAAACCGGGAACCTTGTAGAACAATATAAAGAAATTGGTAATGAAGTTCACAATATATCGGATACAAATAGTTCTAAGAATGGATTTTCATCCAAGTTTGCTGCTGCTGACCATACTGCTGATGTAAGTGATATAATTGTGTGAATAGCTCTGTGAGATACACTTCAAGTAACCATTTTACCTAAACTATTTATTTTTTCCCATATTTATTGTACACCAACAGGTTTCAAAGATTCCAGTGCAAAAAGAGGGTTGGCTAAAAAGACACTTTATGGATTAATTTAAAAAGTGTGTACGTGTCCCCATAAAATGTAACTTTTAATAAGTACTTAAAATTGTCTCTAAAATTCCTGTGAAATATAAAATGAATATAATCCCTGTTTATAAAGTTCCCATTGGGAGCTTTAGAAGGGGGATTATATTCCACTGGAATTTTAGGGCCAATTTTAAGTATTAAGTTACATTTTATGGGGAAACAGACACTTTTGTTTTAGGTTTCAAAGATTACACGCGGAAAATACATAGTTGAAGCTGTACAGAAATCCAACATTTTACCGTTCTTAACGCAAAATAAGGATGGTTTTGCAGAGACATAATATTACATCCTCTGTCCTAGATGGGTTAAAATAATCTGGGATTTACAGTACTTCTAGTGTGTGAGTTGCATTTCATTTTTATTACTGTATTCTGTTACCCATTTAACATCAAACGCTATGTTTGTAAAAATGTTAGTTCATAGAATGTCTTAACAACCAGTACTTCTCTCTTCTATCTTATTTACTTGGCAGATGGATGCAGAAGGCTGGGGTGAAGAAAATGACTTTAGCTGGGAAGAAGATTCCTATAACTGATTAACCTTTTGATGGCAAAGATGTTATACTACTTGTTGTATAGGCCAAGAGTATATACTCAGTGACATTATTAGTAGACATTTTAGAAGGACCTGTGCTTACATAAATTGACACAGCGGATGAAGAAATAAATTAACATTTTCGTCAGTAATTGTGATTCTATACTTATGGTGCTTTTTGGTTTGGAACTGGTAATCTCTCATGACTTGTTTCATTTGTAATCAGAACTGTAGTTTCATTGAAACTATATTAAGGAAATGTTTGTTTTTTGTTGTGTGGTTGATTTATATTTGAAGTATGAAAAAGTTTGCTATAGTGTACAGTCCCTGACAGCCTCATATCACCTCATGGTTTCCTTTTAAAGTATTTAAGTGTAACAATTTTATGCTAATCTATAGTAAATAAAATATCTGTCAGGATTAAAGAAAAAAAAAGTGAATTTTTATATATATTTACGTACACATGAATGTTGTGCCCTTTTAGCGAAAACAAACATCATCTGGGTGAAATAGGAAGAAAATCATCTTGTTAATAAACAATTCAATTTCTAGTAAAGGCAAAAGCCTCTAGTGGCTTTGCTTTAAACTTTGGAGAGTTTATCGTTGGACAGAAATGCGGATTTTAAAGGCATTAATGGTGAATGCTAATGTCGTTATGGCCATGAGCCTCCAAGTACAAGCCCCCAGTATCATAGGTATTGTAATTCTGCAACATCTTAAGGGACCATACGTTCCCCAAGCTTTACGTTCCAAGGGGCAATATCCGTTTTGTGGCTTTAGAGGACATTTTGCGATATTGTGTAATCGGGCTCCCTGGTGGGCCTCGGCTCAATTAGCTGGTAGGTGGGATTTGAGACCTTATAAAAAAACTGGCCTATTTACACTACAGATATCAGTGCTTAGACAGCACAAAGCTCCAAAGTATTTCCCATGATACGCAACTTTCTGAGGTAGAGCACCATATGAAATGACAATGTATCTTCACACACACAATGTACAGTGCATGGGAGAAGAGTCCCTTTTCAAAGCTTGTGCACAGCCTAAGGTTGAGCCCCTCCCCCAACTAAATTAATAGCAGGCTATTACTTAATATTTGGTTTGACAAAGAGAGAGAGAGAGAGAGAGAGAGAGACATTGTCAGATAGCCCTTGTCTATGCTTTGCAATGTGTGCTTATATATAGGGAAATGTATGTGTGGTAACCATTGTTTTACTCAAGCTTCCTATTAGTTTAATCCCCAGATTCTGTATGACTTAAGAAAAGCTGTCCCACCAAGCTAACAGTAGACTTCTTTGATCTGTTTTTAAATCAAATTTTCCATATTTGTGCCATGTTAGAAAAGCTTTATATGGCATTTCTGTGAGTGTTTAAAAATTAATCGCAGAATATTTGCATGCATTATAGCATACATATTGTGAGTATAATTTTGTAAAGACAATCTTTAGTCCAAGTCATGTGGACAACAGATTTGTAGATAAGTCAGTACACTGTGCTAGGTATGTACTATCAATATTTGCAAACATTTATTTTGCATTGTTGGGCTAACTCTTTCTGCCTGAGAAATAATTTAATGGCCTGCAGAAAACATCCTATGTATGGAAAAAGTCCAAAATGCATATGTCAAGTCAATAGCTGTAAGCTACTTTGTAGGGCTGCAACTAACGATTATTTTAATAATCGATTAGTTGGCCGATTATTTTTTCGATAAATCGGATAAAAAATACATTATTTTAAATTGAAGAAAAATTGCAATAAAAAACGTACAATTTACACTTTCATCTCTTTATTGCAATGGCCTCTCTATTCACCTTCTTGTTTTACTGACATAATAATAAAAGCTACAAGAACCCAAACACAGTGTTTCTCAAACTAGGTTTTAATACAAAGTTATTAGTAAATATTAATTCATATGTTAACTATTTTTCATATTTAATAAAAACTGAGAAAAAAAGCCGTTTAAATTTTTTTATTTACCAAACTGCCCCCAGTTATGCACATCTGACCCCCAGCTTGCCACTCAGCCCCCATATATGCCTTATACCTCTTATATGCCAGATTCCACTGTGCCCGATATGCCACTGTGCCCCCTGATATGCCACTGTGCCCCTGATATGCCTTATACTCCTTATATGCCAGTGATATGCAACTGAGCCCCCTGATATACCTTTTACACCCTGATATGCCTAATATCGATATGCCTTATACCCCCTATATGCCCTGAAATTCATAATACCCCCATACACCACTATAACTCACCCATACACCACTCTGGCTCCTCCCCCTCCCATACACCACTCTGGCTCCTCCCATACTCCACTCTGCCTCCTCCCCCTCCCATACTCCACTCTGCCTCCTCCCCCCTCCCATACTCCACTCTGCCTCCTGTGAACCTCCGTTGCTGACAAGACACCAGGGAGCCGGGTAGAGAGGCAGAGTGGCGTATGGGAGGGGGAGGAGCCAGAGTGGTGTCTGGGAGGGTGGCTCCCATACATCCGTCTGACTCCTCCCCCCTCCCATACATCACTCTGCCTCTCTACCCGGCTCCGTTACTGACAGGCACTTTCACTGCAGCTTCATAGAAGCCTCAGTGTAAGTGAAGGGCAGTAACGGAGTCTGTCTATGCGATGCAGACCCTCACCGGATGACAGAGAGGATGATTCTCTGTCAGCCGGTGGGGGTCTGCATCGCACAGACAGACTCCGTTACTCACCTTCACTTACACTGAGGCTTCTATGAAGCTGCAGGGAAAGTGCCTGTCAGTAATGGAGCCGGGTAGAGAGGCAGAGCAGTGTATGGGAGGGGGAGGAGGCAGATGGGAGAGGGGAGAGAGACAGAAGTGAGGGACCGGCCGACAGTGAGGAGAATCCAGGTCCCCTGCAGCGTTGCGGGGGATCTGGATTCTGGTGTTATAATCCGATCTCTGTTTGAGGTCGGATTATATAAGGAGAGGGGTTTTTCAGAGCATTTGCTCTGAAAAAAACCTCTTTATAATCGATAAAAATCTATTAGATTAATCGATAATGAAAATCGTTGACAACGATTTTCATTATCGATTTTATCGATTAGTTGTTTCAGCCCTACTACTTTGTATGAGCACTCTTCAGTCAAAATATTGTTATAGTACATGTGGAAGACTTAAGAGCTCCCCATTGCCCAGAATGTCTAACTTTTGAGGTCTCTCTTGAAAGCTAGAATCCGCATGCATTTAGCAGGGAGACTCTTTTGTTCCAGTACAATTATTAAAACACTGTGTTATATCCCAGTGATCCATATGGATAAATAATCTACCTCAAATCACCTTGTGTTATAGTGCACTGGGGCATGCTGGTGGATAAGATGAAGCTACCATATTATAGATTTTTAAAAACCCTTGTATTGAATTGTAAACATATATACAATGATTTGAATGATTTTGTAACAAGCAGTAAGGCACAACAATGAGTAGTCTTTGGGATCCAAGCAAAACAAAAACATATCAGCGGTGCAGGTGGAACTACCAAACCTAACGAGTCATTGTATAGATACAGATTTAAACATATTCCAGTGTTGTTGTTTTTGTTTTTTTGTACAACAAGGCTCACAGCTGCCCCATTTTAACAATGAAGGCACATTTCAAGGATAGAACAGTGTCAATTTGTTTAATATTGGCCTTTCCCAAACCCTTTATTCTGCTTAAGCAAAAAGTTATGGGGGTGCAAAAGCCATAATTTTATATCTCATAAGTTTTGCCATAGTCCTGTTGGCATGAATGGTATTAATATGTGTAAATATGTTACACCATTTTTAAATCAATAACCTGCACGCATTTAAAACACCTTTTCCATAAAAAAAGTGAATTTTGTAATTTTAATGGGTGGCAAATCTTAATATACTTTGTATCCTAATCATAAAATTATGCTTGTACAAATGCTGTTAATATATTTAATGCATACAATATGCGCAGAAACCCTGTTTCGTTATATAATTTTGGCAGAAAAGCTTGTGTGATAAATAAGAAAAAAACAAACAATTTTCTACTTTAACAAATATGGAGCACTCCATGGAAGTAAGCAGAAGCAGATCATTTTTATAAAATGTTTAGCACAAATGTCTCAAAACAAAATAATTACCTTTACAAGTATCCAATAAACATGCCTTAGTTGACTTGAAAGCTTGTAATCTAATGCAATTGAGTTAGCCAATAACATAATGTTTCAGCAAATTGCCGCATACCTTATTTTATAAAAACTATTTTAAAGTATAACCAGTGGCATTAAAAACAGATGCAGTTTATCAGATTTAATTAGGAGAAATGTTGTTTGCTCTGGTGTATTTTTAATTAATGTTTTGTGAAATTAGTGGTTTTACATTAGATTTACTTCTAAAATGTAAATAAGAGCTGCTGCTAATGAATATAGTCATTTTAAGGGCCTCTAACATGTTCTACCAATAAAAAATATTTCATACAAATTTTTTGTTTGCATTTGGCTTGTTCTAATGTTCTATGTGTGTGCTTTAAAGTGGAAAAACAAATGACACGTGTTCCTTTTTTGGGTTCTTGAACATGACAGTGAGATCTCAATCCAATAGCGCTCCTTTCGAATGTGGTGGAACGGAAGAGTGACCAGAAAAAAAGCCATTGCTTAAAGGAATAAAAATAAGCAAACATGTTTGCTGTTCATTGAAAGGCATATGGTAGATTTCCCAAACACATGGAAGAAGGTACTCTGGTCAGATGAGACTAAGCTTTTTCAAGAAAAAAACTGGCACAAACCCAACACCTCATCACCCCACGAACACCATGTTTTTCATCAGCAGGAACTGGGAAACTGTCAGGATTGAATGAATGGTGGAGCTAAATACAGGAAATATTCTTGAGGGGAAACTTCCAGAGATTTACCATTCAGCAGAACAATGACGCTAAGCATACTGCTAAAGCAACACTCGAGTAGGGAAACTCTTAACTGTCTTGCAATGGCCTTGTCAAAGCCCAGACGTCAATCCAATTGAGAATCTGCGGTATGACAAAGATTGCTGTACACCAGCAGAACCCATCCTACTTTAAGGAACCGAAGCAGTTTTGCTTTTATAAGCTTGGCACACCTAGCCACTGGGATCTTTACCCATTCTTCAAAGACATACCCCAAGAGACTTGAAGCTATTATTGCTGCAAAAGGTGGCTCTGGGAGGGCGGCTTTCTGTTTTTTGCCTTATTTCTTGTTTCACAATAGAAAATATTTTCTATCTTCAAAGATCAATTTCAGGTTGTGATGCAACAAAATAGGAAAAATGCCAAGGGAGTTGAATAATTTTAAACATTTATCTAAATTGGTATTCGCAATGCCCTTCGTATTGCCTCCCAGAATTAAAGTTCCCTAAACTACCTTATCAATTATTTCCATTAATATATTAAGGAAATTAATGACTCATTTTGGGCATACACATTAAAACAAAATATGAAGCAATATTCCAATTACAAATAAGAACATATCTGCTGCTTGAGTCGGATTCATGGTATATATATTAAATTTCAAATCCTTTGAGAAAACAGCTATGCCTCTTTCAGCAAAACTAGAGGAATATAACTTTGGCTATTTTTTAATCAATACCTCTGACAACCTTTGTTTTATGACTATGGAGCACAGGTTTTGGGATAGAGAACCAAAGCAAACATATAAATCATTCTATCGAGATGCAATCTTTTAGGCATCACTAACTCTGGAAAAACGAAAACAGAGTGCATGCATCGCTATCGAGAAGGAGAGAGACCGTGAAGAGACCAGAAATGAAAATTTCTCAATGTTTACATTTGTGAAAATCAAATGTCCAAAAAAAAAAAACTAAATGCATTAAATACAGAACGAATTTGCAATACTTCCATGACAAATTGTTGACCGTTCCCATCTTAAGTTTGTACATACGTACTTAAGAAATAAATACATAAATAACTGATAAAGAATGAAAAAATGAGAACGCATGTATCTAAAATACCTCCATATAAGCTACTAAACAAATTGGTATCCATATACAAACATTCAGATGCTAGAAACACATTATATATAAACATGCAAACTAAGTCATTAATTACCCGTATTTCCCCATGTATAAGACGCACCTTAATTTTGGGGCCTGAAAATTACACTTCTATCATGCCCAGGTTCCAGGATGAGTGTGATGTTAGCTGTGCTGGAATCTGGGTATGCCTGGGCATGATAGGAGTGTTTATTGCTGTTAGCAATCATGTATATTTAATATAACAATCACACTCCTATCATGCACAAGCAGCCAACACATGTACATCACTTTCAGCCTCCCTGTGCCCTGTACTTACACATCCATGCTATCACACACACATATATTCATTCATTCCCCCATTCACACAGACTCATATACCCTCCCCCACCATTACCTGAACTGCAGATCTTCCGGTGCCACTCGCAGACTTTGTTTCCCTCTGCGTTGCTCGAACTCTGAGTGAACTTCTCTTGTCTTGCCCAGGGGAGCTGGAACAGAGAGGAGTCATGTGATGTGATCTACATTCACGTGACTCCACTGGATTCCTGTGTCTCCTCGACGGAACAAGAGACGCTGCTGAGCAACACAGAGGTAAGCAAAAAAAAAAAAAAAAAAAAATCTACAACCACTGTATAAGACTGTTTTTACACCCCACATTTTTCACATATAACAGATGTATCTTAAAGCATGTAGTGGTTAATGCATAGAAATATAAGAGAAGTGTTTCAATTGTTTTCAACGTTATGTGTCTAGATATTTGAGTTCACACGTAATCCAGAAATCACGTGTGCAACCCCCCCTTATACATGCGTATACATAGTTACATATGCATCTACAAATAATAACGTTCAGATAAAGTGGCTGATGCAAAATAACACTGATTCCATTATTAGCCATTTATCAATAGATCTAGGAAAGATCTCAGAGGAAATTATTACAATTTCTTAATTAATAATTGTGTACAAATTTGATAAGCATATATAAATACCTGGAAGGGTGAAAGTTAATAATACATTGGTGAGTAACAAGTTATTTAAGTTAAAAAAGGCAATCTCAAAAAAAGGGTGCTTAATAGACATTCAAGTAAAGTGCAAAGGTAACAATATTCCTCATATAATATGTACCATATTTGCTTGAATACAAGACAAGTTTTTTCATAGCAAATGCTCTGGGGGCTCGTCTTATATTCAAGGTTGTCTTATAATCAGACCACAAATAGAGGTCTGACTATAAGACTAAGATCCAGATCCCGATCCCCACAGCGCTGCAGGGCACCTGGATTTTCCCCTCTGGCAGCCAGTGGACCTCTGCGCAATGTGTAGACAACATCCGTTGCTGCCCGGTACTTCCGCTGGGGCTTCTATGACGGAGCGCCATGTGACATGACCATTGCATAGACATGGCCCCACTAGACACCAGGGAGTCTGAAGCCCGAGGGACAAGTCATTGGTAAATCTGGGGGCAGAGTAGCATATCAGGGGGGTAGAGTGGTATATAGGGGGTAAGGTAGATCAGGGAGGCAGAGTGGCAAATAGGTGGATATAAGCCATATCTGGGGCAGAGTGGTATGTCAGGGAGGCTGTGTCATATAGGTGGGTATAAGGCATATCTTGGGGGCAGAGTGGCAAGCCTGGGGTTAGATGTGCATAACTGGGGCAGATGTGCATAACAGATGGGCAGGTTGGCAAATACAGGTAAATAAAAACAAAAACTGCTTTGATTTCACGTCTGATTTGTTGTTTCTAATCCTGAAGCATTGTTGCGATAAAACCCCTTAACTTGTCTCTCCCTAGAATGTTCGGTTTTATTTCAGATATATTTATTTCAGGTCCAATATTCCTAATTGTTTTGCCAACATATTGGCAATTACATGTAATAAGGCACACTACCTCAAAAAGATTAATTAATAAAGCAACAAATAGTAATTTTTTTTGTATAAGTACTGCAAACATGTTTTTGTTGATTTCAAATAATGACCACCTGAAATGGTAATCGTGTCCTGGGCCCAAAAAGGAGCATGCCAATAAATCTGTGATGTTTTTGTCCTTTCTTAACCCTTTTTGGATACAATATTAAATCCCTGCAAATTCTCCCAGTGATTGCAGGGGGACCTCTGCTGCTGTCTGCACATAAGTCCAGATGGACCAGAAACAGCATTTCTGCCTCCGATTGCTATTGAATTAGCCTAATTTTGTATTAGATCGACCACTACCTTTAACAATACGACTATGGCAAACTCCTGTTAGATTGGAGGGGGAACTGCTGTAGGTCTCCATGGATTTCTGGGAAGACAGCAGCAGCAGTGCCCCCTCCGATTGTGGTGAGAAATAGCTGCGATTGTTGTGGGGGCTGCTGTCCGCCTGGAAGTCCTAAAGAACGATCATATACGCTTAACTCTTTGCCAGCGTTCATGCCCCAGATGCCATCACCAGCTTCAGGAGGCATATGATATTTTCAGTCTGCTATGGGGATCAGCGTTCATGGCAGCAATTGGGTCATAGACATGCATTTTCAGTCCCACATGTAATTCACAAGTTTAGGCAACTGATCGATTAAACACCTAAAGAATACATAATAAAAATGCCAAAATGATTGTTTTTTTATTTTTTTATTAATAATGCGTGTTTGGGGCTTTTTTTTATTTTTTTTAACTGTATGAAACAGATTGAAGTGGCAAAAAGCCGCTGATGAGATTAGGGTGGGAGAAAAGTGGTTGTGAAGGTAACACATACACAAGACATATGTAGCTGACACTCTAGGGGCCAATTAAAAGAACACAAATTATATATATAAGCTTTACCACTCTCTTTTGACCAAAAGAAAAAAAGGTTTAATTAGCTAACACAAATGGCACACCTAGTAATAATCTGTTTAACACGTATTCTAAATGTTGTTCTTTACTATTTTAGCAGTTTTACCCCCACAATGGATAACATCCCTAATATGCTTGCTTTGTCTTTTGTACAAGTAAAACTGGAGCGCACACATCTTACCTTTGGCATACATACAATTGTGAAGACATTCCATATAGATTCTGGCATAAAAGACTAAATAATGTAGATTTTGAAGGAAAACCCATTAATAGAATTTTCTAATGAAAAAGCCCTTTTTTCAAAAAAACAATAGCGGTTGATGTTTCAGACGCTGTGCTTCATGACATGAAAGGATACACTATATTTGTCTATAGCATTGAGCATTTTGACTTTGCTCCCAAAGAAGCTCATCTTGGTGCCAAAACTGGGGTTGGCCCTTACTAATGTACAGTGAAGCCAAGTTGACACTATGACTCTCCTGCAAACATTATCTTATGGGCTCTATTCACTAAAATTAATCAAGTAATTTACACAGAAAACAGAAGTTTTTCTTTAAGAATAAAACATCTATATTAAATTATAGGATAATACAGCAATTTCCAAAATGAAAAATATTTTAGTAAATGTAATTTTATCAAAACATTTATACACTATGGGATATTATATAATAAGTAATACAACATTAAACAAACTCAAATACAGAGTACTTAAAAATATGTTTTTTGACATTGCTAAATGTGATTTTCAGGTTTTGTTTCGAAACTGCTGAAGGGGAAGACACCAGCATTTCTGGAAATATGCGCAATGCATTCTCCTAACATATACCAATACATTCCCCAGAGCATGTCATGTGTTGCTCCAACAGATAAGATTTTATAAAATCGTAAAAGCCCACATAAACTTTATTTTCATATATCATGTGCTAACATTCCCCATAAAACATATAAAATGTGTTTAAACCATATGAAACCATTCAGGAACACAGTAGACTTAGAGGTATGAGAACTTTTGAGCAACACATTTTGCTTTTTACATTTATTTTCATTATGTCAAGTAAACGTAAAGGAGTACGATGACAAAAAAAATTATCAATCAGTTTGATCTATGTACTGACATTGACTCAGCGTGGCTTGCAAGTCTCTTGCACTGAGGTCAGTAGAGTTAAAATGTTTTGGAGTTTCTCTGGAAGCCAATCTGGAGATGGTGTTCTTTGCAGCAGGAACTGTACATTTGTTAATGCATTATGTGCAGCTTGGATATGAACCTCCAATTCGTGCACATCGGATTCTGAACGGCGAGATCTTTTTGCTGAAGACTGTTTAACACAAAAAAACAAAAAATGTTCAATTATATAACACAAATAGCAGTAGGAATTAGCCAAGCCGTGCTGGATTGTAAATTGATTCCAGAATGTGCAGAGATGAGGCCGAAAGCTTACATAAGCCTTGTCTAAAAAGTTTCAAACTCAAGATTATTACAACTAAACTGCACTATAATCCTCTTTTCCTCATGATGCCATCTATTTTCTGTCCCTTCCAGCAAAAACACCCCCATATAATGATGACCTTCCATGTTTACAGGGGGGGTGGCGTTCTTCAGGTGAACCCATATTTTCGCTCCATAATCAGTGCTGATCATTATGGCCAAACAGTTCAATTTGTATTTCATCTGACCAGAGAACACTCCTCCAAAAGGTTTTCGTCCTGGTGATCCCCCGCAAGCTTCATTCTGACATGACTGACATGTTTTAAATAACAAATCAGAAAATTTAAAACGAGAGATTCTGCCAGCAGATTATAGACATATATATCCATTCATAAATAAATTCATAAATAGATCGTATATATAGCATTAAAATATTTAACCAAATGAGATATATTTATAGTTTAACTTCTTTCATAAATTCTTTGATAGGTTATTTAAATTATGTTATATAATTATTCTATTACTCATTTTCCTGGTTACTTTGTATCTCTCGCTATAGAAAGTAAAATTAAAAGTAAATATTTAATAGCATACAGGTTTCTCAAATTTTATGTGGTACCTTATAATTGATTCACAGTTTCTAGCTCTACATGCGTGCGGGTTACCCATGGTTTACAAATATCGATATTTATATTACTTTTAGCTACGTTCTCATAGTAGCCTTTTTCCATTTTGTGTTGAAATTGAATTTGGGCATGTATCTCGTTCCAAGATATTTTACCTTTCATTTTCCAATTTCTCGCTATAACGAGTTTACAAGCCAAAATTAATTGGACTATCAGATTTCTCTGTATTTTATGGAAATTCTTAAGTCCCATATGAAAGATGAATATTTGGGGAGATGGTTCAATTCTATCACCTACTAATTCTTCATTTACTTTAAAGAGGGTTAATACGATTGATCTCACTTCTTCGCATTTCCACCACATGTGATAAATTGTCCCATCTTCCTTTCCACATCTCCAACACAGCCCTGAGAGGTTATTATCATATTTAGAAATTTGAACAGACGTTCTATACCATCTATGAATAATTTTGTAAAAGAGTTCATGCATCCCAAGACAATGTGAATATTTTTTAATTTCTATGTAAGCTTGTAACCATTCCTCTTTAGGGAGTATAATTCCTATATCTTTTTCCCATTTCTCTTTATTAAGCAAAGAATCGTCTGTTCCCATACTTCTCTTTAATGTACTACTCGGTGAATTAATCTAGTTTTAAAGTGTTTATTAAGGAATTCTTCATATCCTGGGGAAGATGTTACTTCTACCGTTTGAAGATAGTGTTTTATTCTAATATAGCTGAATATTTCAGAGTTAGGTAAATCTCCTTTCTCTTTTAACAATGGCCAAGGTATGAAAGATTCTGTATTGTATAAATCCGATATAAGTTTTATATTTGTATAGCTCCATTTAGTTAGATCTAAATTGCTTATATAATTAGTCAGAACTTCTATTGGAGTTGTGGGGAGGAGCCTATTATTTATATTCATAATTTTTTTAAATTTATTAACTGTTATCATTAAATCTTTAATTATTAAGTTATCGCTTTTAATATATTTATTTGTATCATGGGTCATCCAAATAAAATCTGATAGATGTAGAAGATTTGTAGTTTCTTTCTCAATAATGAACCATGGAGTTTTATCACTTTCCGGTCTATCTAAAAGTAATAAATGTGTTATCATACACGTTTCGTGAATATCTTTGATATCAGGAACCGAGAGGCCTCCTCTTTGAGTATGTCTAACTAGGTTATTAAAGGATATTCTAGGTGGCTTATTTTGCCAAATATACCTTAAAATTATTTTTTGGATTTTAGAGAGAGTAAGATAGGGGACTCTCAGAGGTATCGCTCTTAACAGAAAAATTATTTTAGGTAAATAGTATGCATTAAAAGCGTTTATTCTTCCTAACCAGGAAATTTCCAGGCTCTTCCATTTATTTAATTTTTCTTCCATTTTCTTCATTAATATATTATAGTTATCTCTAACCATTTCTTTAAGATTATATTTAATTTTTATACCTAGATACTCCAATGAATCCATGCTCCAATTAACATTTATGAGTGATCTCATTAGTTTAGCTTGCTCTTTAGTCTGATTGGCACAGATGATCTGAGTTTTATTAACATTTAATTTATAGTTGGAAAAATTCCCATATTCTTCTATTAATTTCAAAACGTATCTCATTGATTTATCTGGGTTCAAAAGAGTTAATATAATATCGTCAGCAAAGAGTGTTATCTTGTATTCATTTTGCCCAATATTGATCCCCATTATTTCTTTTGAATTTCTTACTGATTGCGCTAGTGGTTCAATAGACAAAGCGTATAATAGAGGTGCCAATGGGCATCCTTGTCGCGTTCCATTATTAATTCTAAAAGATTTTGATGTTATCATTGGACCTACAATTTGAGCAGTTGGATTTTGGTATAGTGCTAAAATATTATTTTTAAATTTCCCGGATATGCCAAAGGCCTCCAAAGTTTCAGATAAAAATTTCCAGTCCACGCGATCGAAAGCCTTTTCGGCATCTAGAGCCAAAAACGCTGTATATGTTGAACTTTTACTGGTTATATCCATCAAATTTATCATTTTACGAGTATTATCTGATAAACCTCTACCAATAATAAAACCTGCCTGATCCGAATGTATTATTTCTGGTAGATAATTTTTTAATCTTTCTGCAAGTATCTTTGAATATATTTTGATATCAATATTTATTAATGATATAGGTCTATAATTCGGGACCTTACTTGGGTCTTTATTAGGTTTTGGTATCGGAGTAATGGAAGCCAATAGCATCTCAGAGGGAATTTTTGAACCATCTGCTATTTCTTCAAAGAATTTAAATAATAGTGGTATAATAATATCTTTAAATGCTAAATAAAATGGCGCTGTATATCCATCGGGACCTGGAGCTTTTTTCTTATCCAATCTTTCAAATCACTCTTTTAATCTCGTCTTCTTTTATCGGAGCATTTAGCATTTCTAAGTATTCTATTTTCAATTTCGGTAATTTAAGAGAATGCAGGTAATTTCGGATATCTGTTTGAGATTTTACGGAGCCTTCTAAATTATATAATGAGTTATAGTAATCTTCAAAACATTTAGACATGACAGACTTTCAAAGCCATGGCGATGTAGGACTCGCTTAACAGTGGATGGAGATACTTTTGTACCGGATATCTCCAATCCCTGCACAAGCTCTGTTGTCGTCTTTCGGTTCAGTTGAACCTCTTGAACCAAAGCAGATTCAGTCCTGTGAATCAATTTGTGCCTCCATCCTGGACGATAAAGTATCTGTGTGGTCCCATAATTTTTATATTCGCATAACATTGTTTGTACAGTTGATCATGGTTCATGTAGTTGTTCAGCAATTGCTGCTAAGAAGGATTCGAACTTGGGAAAATCTTTTTTGGAGGTGTTGGCTGAGTTGCTACAATTTTACTATGGCACCAAGGGTAAAAAGGCCCTGGCTCTACAGGTAGGTCCTTAAATACAGCCACAGGTGCCAAATAACTTCTAATAGCTACAATTGACCAATCAGAATATCCTAAAAAGACATTATATACATTTCTGGGTTCCTGAGTTTTTGAAAGACCCAATATTGTTTTGCGCTTTTTTTGTAAGTTATAGGGTAATAAGTACAAGTAGCATATTGCTATTTCAAAACATTCTTTTTCAAAACTGGTCATTCCGCCCCCAAGTACTATGTTTGGGATGCCTTTGAGGCTACAATTGGCACAGGCTCACCACAATTGGACAATGGAAGTCTGGAAGAACGTTGCCTGGTCTGAGTCTTGATTCCAGCTATGACATTCATATAGCAGGGTCAGACTTTGGCGTAAACAACATGAAAGATGTAAACAACATGTAAACAACATGGCAGGGTCAGACTTTGGCGTAAACAACATGTATCGGGTTCAGGCTGGTGGTGGTGTAATGGTGTGGGGGACATTTTCTTGGCACACTTTGGGGGGCCAATTGAGCATTGTTTAAACGTGACAGCCTGAGTATTGTTGCTGACCATGTCCATCCCTTTATGACCACAGTGTACCCATCTTCTGATGGCTACTTCCGGCAGGATAATGCACCATGTCACAAAACTCATCTGGTTTCTTGAACACGACAATGAGTTCACTGTACTACAATGGCCTCCACAGTCACCAGATCTCAATCCAATAGTGCACCTTTGCGAAGGAGATTTGCATCATGGATATGCAGCCGACAAATCTGCAGTGATGCCATCATGTCCATATGGACCAAAATCTCTGAGGAATGTTTCCCGCACCTTGTAGAAAGTATGTCACAATGAATTAACAGTTCTGAAGGCAAAAGGGGGTCCAACCTGGTACTAGCAAGGTGTCTCTAATAAAGTGGCCAGTGAGTGTATTTCAACCTGGCCAATTCAATTTACCCAATGAAACCACATATTTTGAAAACTAGACAACCCAGGGTATTTTAACTCTATGCACACAATTTTTTTTTTTCAATTCACCGCAAGTCAGATTTGACAGAGCAGGCCAATAAACTGTCAGCACGGACATAGATGTACAATATCCATATAAGGCAAGGAGATCTGTGCCACATAACAACCGCATTCGACAAACAGCGGCTGTAGGCAAAAAGTCATTTGAAACAACAACAACAAAAGTACCTGGAGGAAAAGAACAGCGTAGGAGAGGGAGTCTTGGCCGGAATACCGGTCAATCCCACGCCACGGGTATGTCAGGTACATAAACAGATCGTGTAAAAACAAACAGATCATGTAAAAACAAACACAACGTGAGCTATGCACACATTTTACCACCAGCCTTTGTCAAAGTTTGCAATAGTAATTTTCACAAATTTCACACATGAATTTACAGCTCCTAGTATATTTCAATTTCAAACACCCCAATATGTGTTCTGCAACATCTCCTGAGTGCATAATAAACTAGAAGGCAACGAATGATAGAACCACTTAACTTACCTCAAGAGACAGCTCTTCCATAAGTTTTGATGTAGCATTTGAAAAGAATGCATCTAGGACAACTTTTTCTTCTTTAACACGTTGTACCCTGATATCCTCTGTCTCTGATTTTGTGGTGGTCTAGAAACAAAATATTACACATGGTTTTGCTTAGTGTAGATTACTGCCTGAATCAACTTGCTAACAGGACTGCCCTTTTAACAGTTGTAGCCCTTTATATTATGCTTAACCAGAAAAGCATCCAGACCTTTCTTAAAAAATATCCACGGAGTTAGATTATACATCATCCTTAGGCAGAGAAATCCATATTTTTATTGCTCTTACTTGAAGAACCCTTTCCTATGCTGATGTTAAAATCTCCTTTCCTCGAGTCTCAACTGATGACCCTGTGTCTTTTATAGAGACCTCCTGGTGAACAGATCACTAGAGAGCCATTTAGACATCTATTTTCAAGTGAAAACAAGTTCAGTTTTTCTAGTCTTTCTTCATAACTAAAATTCTCCTTTCCTTTAATCAACTTTGTAGCGCGCCTCTGCACTTTCCCCAAAATTGCACTGCATATTCAGGGTGAGGTCTCGCCATCGCTTTATAAAGAGGTAAAATTATATTTTCATCTTGTGATTTAATACTCCTCTTTATGCATGCCAATACCTTACTGGCTTTAGATTTATCTACATTGGCTACAGCTGTTCATATCATGCACTGCATCTAAAAGATCAAAACAGTTGGTATGTAGGTAGAACTCTGGTTTGTGCAATTCCAACTCTGTGCTATGCTCTGTATAAAGCAGCAGGCATGTACAAATCAGGAAAGCCCAAGTTATGGCAAGTAGGGGAAAAAATTATATACCGCATGTCCTACTTGGAATGATGATTTTAGTTAATCTCATAAAAGTAAG
The DNA here is from genome assembly GCF_027358695.1 of Spea bombifrons. Taxonomy (NCBI): domain Eukaryota; kingdom Metazoa; phylum Chordata; class Amphibia; order Anura; family Pelobatidae; genus Spea; species Spea bombifrons. The sequence continues at coordinate 15,313,669 of NC_071092.1, read as the reverse complement.
TTATATTGCTTGTTATAAAAATGCATGCAAAGAAAATTAAAGGTACTGGCCAAGCAGGATGATGCAGAACTAAAGTGCTCAATGACAGTTGTAGTGCTTAGCTCCGTAAAAAAAATAACAAAATAAAAAAACCCTACTAGAAATTGCCACAAGTGTAACAACTGCCTTCTTTCCTTTCAGTCTGGCCTTTAATGGTTTAATCGCTACAATTAGGAACTTCCATTTTGGTTAAGGTTGTATTTTGCTTGCTCAAATATAATAATTAGTGATACCTTGTTTAGAAATGAGATCACTTCATTCTTTGTCTCTTCAGATGTAAGACTTTGAGGAACAACTTCTTCATGGCTTGTCTCCTTTGAAGCATGTTATGTGTTTTGGTAAAAAATAAGTAGACAATTATTGGTATGTGTTATTGTTTTGAGAGAAAATGCAATTTGACAGAACATAAAGAATAATTTAACAGTATTAAATTCTCTCATAGCCCTGGTCACAAGCGAGACATACCAGCACTCTCCCACCTAGAGGGGTGAGAATGCCCAGAATGAGGTGAAACCTGCATAACTGTGCGTAAGGTGGGCCAGGTTGCAGCCTTAGAAATGACCTCTGGAGAGGCAAGGTATTGGGCTGCCCAAGATGTTTCCATGGCTCTAGCAAAATGTGAACAAGCTGGTGAAGTAAGCACCTGGTTAGTAAACATGACTGACTGTAGACACCACAAAGTGAGCAATTGACCCATTTCAGGTCTCTTGTCCTCTCCTAGCTTAACAACCTAACAATAACTGGTGTAAGCAACATGTCCCCTTCATTCCTAAGTGAAGAACAAGAAAAAATAATTTTCTAGCTCAGGTGGAATGGAGATACCACCTAGGTGAGGGTACTAGCTTCAACAACAAACAAAAAACCTTGTCCTCATAAGAGATGAGAAAAGAGGAATTGTGAGAAAGACCCCAGTTCTGAGACTCACTGGGCAGTAGCCAAGTACTTTTACGTCAGCCACCTAATGTCATAAGTAAAGAGGTTCAAAAGATAGATCTACAGTTGTCTGAAGAAGAATGAGATCACACCGGGGACTAGGATCCGAAAAGTGCACATTCTGGAGTGCTGCATTTTAAGGATGTTAGTTTGCTATGGAGACAGCAAACCAGACTGTAAATCAGATCCAGTTTGGTTAGGTTGGTGCAATGATGACGGCGTGACCTCTCCCAAGAAGGGTCTTGTGGTGTACCCAAGAAAATAAGAAAAAGAGAGGGAAAATGTACATCAGCAGATAGATTTGGGTCAGGACGTCTATAAAGAGTACCGTATTTGCTCGATTATAAGACGAGGTTTTTTCCAGAGCAAATGCTCTGAAAAATACCCCTCGTCTTATAATCGGGGTCGTCTTCTCAGACCCCCCAAAAAATGTCTGCTGGGGCCATGCTGCTTACCGGTCGCGAGCAGCGTCTCTTCTGTTAGAAGCAGGAGGACAGGAAGCTTGCAGCGTCCTCACAGAGCTCTATCTCCCCCTCCCTCCTCTGGGGGCGGGGCCAGAGAAGTTGCTCTACAGCCGGTCCCCTGCAGAAGTCTTCGAGTGAGAGATCTGCAGTTCAGGTAAGGGGGTGGGGGAGGGTTTTTGGGTAAGTATGTGTGATTAATGTGTGTTTAATGTGTGAAGTATGTGTGATTAATGGAATGAATGAGTATTTAAATGTGTTTGTGTGTGATAGCATGGATGTGTAAGGGGGGTGGGGGTTGTAGCATGGCATAGGGAGGCTGTAATCCCACTACTATCATCCCCAGGTTCCAGCATGTACTGGCTGCCTTGGCTTGATAGGAGTGTGATTGCTGTTAGCAGTTTGATATATATATATATATATATATATATATATATATATCAAACTGCTAACAGCAATCACACTCCTATCAAGCCAAGGCAGCCAGTACATGCTGGGTTAAAAGGCATATCATGGGGCTGAGTGGCATATAGGGGGTTAAAATGCATTTCTGGACCTCCAGAAATGCATTTTAACCCCCTATATGCCACTCAGCCCCATGATATGCCTATATACCTCCAGAAATGCATTTTAACCCCCTATATGCCACTCACCCCCATGATATGCCAGAGTGGCATATAGGGGTATAAGGCATATCATGGGGCAGAGTGGCAAATAGGGGGGTATAAAGCATTTCTGGGGGCAGAGTGGCATAACTGGGGGGGGCAGGTTGGCAAATAAAAGGAAATTTAAAAAATATATTTTTCTCAATCATAGCTTTTATTAAACATGAAAAAATAATTTACATGAATTAATATTTACTGGTAAAACTTTTTTCCTATAGGGTCGTCTTATATTCAGGCTTTTTGTTTTTTTCCTAAATTAATATTTTGATTTTGGGGGGTCGTCTTATAATCGGGGTCGTCTTATAATCGAGCAAATACGGTACTTCCAGACCCTGGGGTCTTGGCTCTGTGTTCTGGCAACTTGTGTCATGGGCTCCTGGAGGGGACTGAGTGCCAGCCTCCTTACTACTGACTATGGGCCCTGGTAAAGAGTGCCATGTTATCCTTTTGTGTGTTATTAATAAAAATGTATTTTATTATTTCCTGTTTCCACACAGCACACTCTGGGCTGGGAGATAATCTAATCAAGACAATGTGTATTCCTTATCTCAGTGGCGTCTGTATCCTTTTGTATTGTTAATCCCTTTACTGCCCCTGTTGTCTCTGTGATGCAGATTAAGGGGGTTTGTATCCCAATATCTTCTTTTATGTTAATGTATGTTTTGCTGGATATATCCAGACGTCTGTGTCTAAAATAAATCAGTTCTCCTCTTGTTGTACCTAAAGACTAGTCTTGCCTGGTTATTCGGGTACCTGATAGCGATACCCCTTTACTTTGCTTGGGGATATTGCCGACGGATTGCGGGGAATTATTGTCCTGAAGGGAGAAGTCGCTCTTGGCGGAGAGGGACAACCTGAGGTCCCTGGTCGGTCCGTCACAACTGGTTGGCAGCGGTGGGATCTGACTTCTCCAGGACTGACACTGGGATTGCTTCCTAGTCTGAGGGACATTCCACACCAGGATCAATCTTGGAAACAGAAGGAAACAGAATGGGGGTGAGCTATGCAGAGCTGATGGACCCATCTGGAGCAGAGCGGGAGGCCTGACGGCATTTGTCTCTGTACAGCATTCAAGTATATGAATGGCGTGGACAAGAGCTGTTTGAGCTTGAAAAACAGCCTATTCCAGAGTATGTGGCAGTGGATGGGACTAGGGTCTCCACTGGCACCAGCCCAGCAGAAGAGCTGGCATCTGAGCAGGAGCGCCAGGGAGGGGATGCAGGCGGCATCACTCCCCAGCGGCTGAGTGAGTGCATCGGAGATGGTGCAGCCGGCCAGTCTCCCCAGCGGCAGCTCACAGATTCGGGAGCGGAAGAACCTGTCCTTGCTCCCCAGCGGCAGATCCCAATTGAGGGAGCTGAGGATATCGTCCTCCCTCCCCAGCAGCTGTGTGTTTTGCTGAATATATCCAGCTGTCTGTGTCTAAAATAAATCAGTTCTCCTCTTGTTGTACCTAAAGACTAGTCTTGCCTGGTTATTTGGGTACTGGATAGCTATATCCCTTTACTTTGCTTGGGGATATTGCCTAAGGATTGCAGGGGATTATTGTCCTGAAGGGAGAAGTCGCTCTTGGCGGAGAGGGACAACCTGAGGTCCCTGGTTGGTCCGTCACATTGTGGTTCTATTGAGCAGCCATCAGATCAATGTGAGGAACACGTTACACACCTCTGCTGAAATGCATCCAGGTGGAAGGACCATTTGACCAGGCATGGCTGAGGAAGTCCCCCTCTGTAAAGCCCACCTGAGGATTCTGGAAAGAAGTGCACTTCTTGTGTCTCAATGGTAGCAGTAACAATGTGATTCATTGGACATCTTTGCAGGATAGTTGACCACTAGGACAATGCTCCAGAAAGATGATGTGTAGGACCTGCTTTCATGCAGACGAGAGGCCCTGACAGTTGTGTGGAAGAAAGAAGGCTAGCCTAATCCAGAAGGAGTGACTAATCAGCTGTGGGGAAAGTTGGTCAGCTATGCCAATGATTTCAAAATTTGAGATGAGATGAATCTGTGAAAAGTTCTGATGGCCATTCTTCTGAATATGTAAGATTTAAGTCTACAGTGGATGAATATGGAACTAAGCATCGGGGGAAACCTCTGCTAGAGCTTGGGTTTGGGGCTGCATCCGGACAGAGATGTCAAGCATTCTTGTCAAGTATTGGAATCTGTATTGAGCCATTTCTGGAAACTGAGATGGGATCTAAACAAGTTAACGGTCTCTGTAGCACATGGAAAAGGAGATTCTGTGACCTTTGGAGATAAGACCTTGGATCAATCCTTTAGTCATGTCTCCCTTAAGTACCGTCTTTGCTTGATTATAAGACGACCCCCCAAAATATGAATATTAATTTAGGAAAAAAACAAAAAGCCTGAATATAAGACGACCCTATAGGAAAAAAGTTTTACTAGTAAATGTTAATTCATGTAAACTATTTTTTTTTTAATAAAAGCTATTATGGAGAAAAATATTTTTTTTTGTTTTTATTTCCTTTTATTTTCCAACCTGCCCCCCCAGTTATGCGCACATCTGCCCCCAGGCTTGCTACTCTGCCCCAGAAATGCTTTATACCTCCTACATGCCACTGTTCCCCATGATATGCCTTTTAACCCTCTAAATGCCACTGTGCCCCATGATATGCCTTTTAACCCCTATGTGTCACTCTGCCTAAATAAATACAGGGTTTAGATTCCCCTTAGTTTGCACCCCTTTACCTCTAACTGCACCTTAAGTTAACCTTATTAATTAAATTAAGTCTCAGTCGTCAGCATTAAATTAACCCTAAAGACCCCATTAACCATAACTGCCCCTAAAATAACCTCCACCTTCCCTAACTTTCAACAGCCCAAATATTAATCGTTGGCAACGATTTTCATTATCGATTATCGATTAGTTGCTGCAGCCCTTATTAGAGGACTGGTGGGAGAACCACCAACTATCAAGGCCAGGTCAGCAGACAGGACTGACAGGCAACATATTAATCACCGGCTGGACAGACAAGCTACTAAGGAGGGTAAGTTCTTCCATTTCAAAACACTAAAAACAGCATTCTGAGAAAAGTAAAAACATGACAATAGCTGAAAAAAAACCAAAAATGAATCAAGAGGTCAATAGGACACAAATTGCCTCAAACAGACCAACAAAAAGGGTTAGGCCTGTAAGCAAGAGGGGTTATAGCCCAAGGAAGGGAGGAACAGAAAATGTTTCTTTTTTGTGCTGCCTCTACACACACTTGAGGATATAACTCACTTATTCTACACTGATGAGGACCATGACAGAAATCTATAATTTTATTTTGAATTTGTATATTAGCTGCATGACTTGTAATTTGTAATATTGCAAGAAGGTATTTACAAAAGATCATACAAGAAAAAAAAATACTTTACACTATAGTAGTACATGGCACACAAAATGCATTGATATACCTTAGCGAAATGAGTAAACGCTTCTAACGCATGTTGTTTGATTACCCATGACTTGTCTTCTAGGAGCAGGGAGAACAAGCTTGATATTTTCGGAAGAACAGCAGTCTGAAAATATACATATATCAATGTTAAATCATCACATTTTCTTATCTGCAGTCATTACAAACCATGCAGCCCCAAATACACTTTATTCAGAGGTACAAAATGGTTGTTCTGTCAGATTACTTACAGATTATCTGTAAGGGTTGTTGTCAAACCAACTAGATTTTTTAATGGAGATTTTAGGTAAAACCAGGATAGTTGGTGGGCTATGAGAACCAATTGTTTACAGCAGGCAGATTTTACAATTTCTTTGTTGTTTTCTTAATTTTTCTTCACATAGCCACCAGATTTTTGTTACTCAATAGGGTTTGTTTGTTTTTTTTTTTTTTTTTTTTACCTGAGCTTCCTGATGGATGCAAATCTTTCCTAAAGAGCCCAGAAATTCTATTGTTGCTAACTGCACATGAGCTGGGGGGTTCTCTTGAGACAGTGATGACAGCAGTGACACAACCTGAAATAAAATTAATGAATGTGGACAACTCTCTCATTGGTTTACAGAAATTAAATATACACAGATATGTTGTATGACAGAGCTTTGAAAATAATCACTATTTCTTAAAAATAAAATAAAGTATTTGGAATGTCTAGTCAACTAATATTTGTAAATGTGTGTTTAAATTTATTCAAAAAAAATATAATTCTATAGTAATGAGAAGCACTAAGGTGTAAATGTTTTTTTCCTCGTTACCTGTATTAGTAAAGTGGTCTCCATAATTTGTACAGTGAAGGTCGAAAGGGCTAATACAAGGCAAAGCGTCTGCTGCAAATCGTGTTGGCATAAAATCTGATGTAAACCAAAAAAAAAGTAGCTAAGGGATTGTTCACTAGGCATAGAAAATTCCTTAGAAGAAATCTGAAAACCTCTATGCAACAAATGATTTAAACTGGCTGACTGACTACCTGCTCCTTTTACCATATAAAAGTAATTTTCCTTTGATGGGATGATTTAATCACATTGCTTGCTTTTGTATCACATCACGAGAAATTAGAAAAAATGCACACAACTGAAGAACTATTTCTGGGAGTGGCTGGGGTATTTCACTGCAAAGAATGATATTCCTAATGCTGCATTTAGTAATAAAAAAAAGTCCAAACAAGAGAATAGGGGGTACGCCACCTTTAACGCCTAAAAGTCAGACAGTAGTAGTTCCCCCCCCCCCACACACACACATTGTGCTTCCACACCAGGATTTGTGGGAAGATACAGCACTAAATTTGGGATCGACCCCCAAATCTTAATATTAATTTAGGAAAAAAAGAAAAAGCCTGAATATAAGACGACCCTATAGGAAAAAAGTTTTACCAGTAAATGTTAATTCATTTAAACTATTTTTTTTAATAAAAGCTATGATTGAGAAAAATATTTTGGTTTTATTTCCTTCTATTTTCCAACCTGCCCCCCAGTTATGCACATCTGCCCCAGAAGTGCCTTATACCCGCTATATGCCACTGTGCCCCATGATATGCCATTTAACCCTATATGCCACTCTGGCACTTAGAGGGTTAAAAGGCATATTATGGGGAAGAGTGGCATATAGGGAGGTTTAAGGCATTTCAGGAGGCAGAGTGGCATTAAAGGGGTTAAAAGGCATTTCACAGAGCACTCTGCCTCCAGAAATGCCTTACATCCCCCATTTAACACTCCCTCTCCCTCCTCCAAACTTACCGGTGCTTCTGAGTTGGGTGGGGCGCATAACACAGGAGGGTCCAGGTCCCCTGCATCTGAGCCCCAGGTGCTTAGTCCGGACAGCATGTAGAGCTCCACGCGAATCGCGTAGAGCTCTACACGCTGCCCGGACTAAGCACTGGGGACTCAGAAGCACCGGTAAATTGGGTCGGGGGTTAACACAGGAGGATCCAGGTCCCCTGCATCTGGGTCCCGAGTGCTTAGTCCGGACAGCATGTAGAGCTCCACGCGAATCGCGTAGAGCTCTACACGCTGCCCGGACTAAGCACTGGGGACTCAGAAGCACCGGTAAATTGGGTCGGGGGTTAACACAGGAGGATCCAGGTCCCGAGTGCTTAGTCCGGGAAGCGTGTAGAGGGGGGGTTAACACAGGAGGATCCAGGTCCCCTGCATCGCTGCGGGAGATCTGGATCTTAGTCTCATAATCAGACCTATTTGAGGTCTGATTATAAGACGACCCTGATTATAAGACGAGGGTTATTTTTCAGAGCATTTGCTCTGGAAAAAACCTCGTCTTATAATCGAGCAAATACGGTATTTATCACATGACCTGCATGGTTGAATGCAGTACAGACACTCTTGGGAATTAGTTTATTTTTAGTGGGTGGACCACAGTACGCCCTGGGGTGGATTTTAACATAATTTCACACATTCTTACCTGTTCCACGTTAAGAAGAGACATTAATTGACCAATGACTCCAGTTACTGCAAACTGTTGCTCTTTGTCCAAAGGTTCTAAAGAGGAGCTGCATGCAGTCAGCAATGCAGACAAAGCACACTTCTATAGATTCAACAATAGAAGAGAAGTATTATTATTAAGCTTTGGACAGGGCTGATGCTAAGGTTTGAAGTATTAGGAATGCGATTACTTTTAGATGCTGTTTAAAATGTACACGTTTAATATTTATTTTGCTATCTAAATAAAAAGGTAAATATATATTTCCAGTTGTAATGTTTACCAGGCTTAGTGTGTACTTATAATAAATATAATGTATAATAATCGCATTATATTTATTATGAAAATATTATAACCTTACATAGTGACTATTTTGATAGCTATATCTGCTGGCCTAACAGTAAATCACGTTGCTGCAATTGAATATATGCATGTAAACTTTGCAAACATTATTTAGTTGGTCACACTCCAGGGTCGCTGCTAGAATAATAATGACTAATAAATGCACACCTGCTGTGTATATATGCAGGTTCTGACTGTAGGGTTGAGCAGCCCCATAGGTGCCACATTAATGTTGTTGAGAGAAGGCTTTAAATTCATTTGGGTTAAAATGAGAATGAGAGTGTGAGAAAAAGGGTCAGTGAATTTCAGACAAAATTCTGACATTTTTGCTTTGTTTTCATCTGCCACGTGATGGTCTGGCCTCATTTACGTGTCTCCAAATGCACAAGCCTTGTGTCCAGAGAAGGCTTGAAATGGCTTGAGTGTCTTATTTGGGTTAAAATGCAGTACAGTCCCACAGATTCAGCTCCTTGGTAATACAGCCATGAAAAATGTTGATGTACGTAGGGTACATTGATGTAGTGGCGAGCTAAGCAATATATATATATATGGCCATATAATATGGAATCCCTCAATATTTATACCTTAGGTTTTTGAATAGTAGTTGCTGGGCACAAGCTGAATTCTTGATTTTCTTGTGTTATTTAGTTTGACAAATTATTAAATTGGGAAAGATTTAAATACGTTTGGCTGCGGTATGATTGTTTGTGCTAGGTGTGATGGTTCTAGCATCTAAAACAGCACACATTTTGTGCGCTACAGCCTTTGGACAGATAATGGGGAATAAACAAAAAACTCAACTCTGTGAGGAAAAAACACCTTGTGTTAATAAGAGAAGCCATATGATAATGACTAGAATTGCTCCAGGAGTTAGAAATATACTCAAATAATTCCACAAAAAACAGTGCTGTGAGGAAAGGCACGACTGCCTGCACAATGCACTGAACCTTTAAGAGGCCTGGCTATAGCAGCAAACTACCATATCGGTGTACATAATAAAGCTGCCACCAAAAGTGCATGTGTTATTACAAGGCAAAGTAAAATGCATACAATTTGGCCTGACTCCAGCACTGGCACTTAGGTTGGAGAAGAAAAGTCCCTTTGGGTTTTTTTGGTTTGAGCTCCCTATTAAATGTTAAGTGGGTGAGGTATAGCCTGCCCACTTTTGTTATCATAATGATTTGGTTTTGGTGGCAGCCAATGATTTTGTTTTAGATTAGTAACACTGTAATCAGTTAGGACTCTCTCTCTTATGGGGTGCCTTGATGTGGTTTGGCCAAAACACAGCACTAAAAGCTTATGACTACTTTATTATTTTGGCATATCGGCAGTGTTGTTGCCACCCAGTAAACTGAGAATTAGCGCATACGGAGAGTATTGCATTACAGTGTTTTAACAAAACAAAAAAAAAGATTCTCATGGAACTCACCAGTTGAGGCAGGTCCTTAAGCATACACCTTCCATTGAACCAACTCAAACATTGAGAGATTCCTGCAGACAAGAGGTCATTCTTTACTTGTGCTCCAAGAGCATTTGGCAGAGCAGCAAGAGAAAGGTGCTGCCAAACTAAAAAGTTTTCCGCTTCTTTCGGAGGAAACATCTTGATAAATTCCATCTGAATTAACAAGAAAAAGACAATCTGTGGATGAGGTTTATTTTTTAAAGGAATAAAATATAATTATACGCAGACGGCTTCTCTTAATCATGCTATTACAATTATCATGAAGCAATTGGCATTATAAAGCAAGGTATACCAAAGTTCCCACCATCTTAATGTATGTTACACTATTTTGTGAGTGTATGTCAGTTTCTGTTTACAGGTCAACAAATATTTATGAAAGAAGAAGTAACCAATGAAAAACTGAGATCTATACCTGGTGATCAGGGGCCATTAAGAAGAGTAGCCTCCTGAGGAGCACAGCTAGATGAGATAACTGGTAACAGTCACTAGTACACGATTTTACCTGTAACAAAATATTCAATGCAGAATTTTGAATACATATCGCACAACTATTACATTACAAAAAACTGAGATCTATACCTGGTGATGAGTGGCCATTAACAGGGCTGAGCGTCCACCTACAACCCGGGGGAAACTACCCGATTCTACACAACTCAAATATTTCACTAGAACTGCCATTTTTTCAATGTGCATCTTTGAAATGCAACTCTGGTTTCACTACTGGCCATGGGATACAAAACTTTCAGAGAAGACACAAATACTTACCAAACAAGCCACAATGTGCACATGATGGGCGCAGAGCTCTGCTGTTCCGTATCTAGGTAAAACACAGGTAATTAAAATATTGCTTTGTCTTCTTAGAATTAACCCTCTGAGGGTCTGGATACACTTTCCGGCCTGGCATGTCATGACATTAAATGAGTTGAGAAAGCGACCAAAAGGCATTCATCAACAAGGAAAAGTGCTCCAAGGACTCCAAGTGATCCCTCCCTGGGGCGTCCATGTGTACAATATACAATAGAGAAGGCACCTCCCAAATGTGGCCTTTTAGCCCCCCAAACAACCTGACAAACCTATGCATGGGTGCTATTACTGTGCTCAGTGGATGTTACTGAACACATATTGGGGTGTTTTGTTCGGCAGTAACACATATCATAAGCTGTACATTCACACCCAAGTACAATGTGTGTGAGGGACAAAAACAAAAAATTACCACAAACTTTGAAAAAGTCTAGTAGCAGAATTTGTGCATGGAAAGCGTTAAATTACCAGCATTTACCAGCAAGAAGACATAGGGCAAGATTACAGGGTTGGGGGGGTTAAAATAGCAAAATGGTACTTGTACTTATTCTATCAATGGGAGTGTTTTCTGCAGATACACCTGGAAGGGTCTTAGGAGAACCCACTGGAACTCTCACATGAGCCAGTGTTGGAATTGGCTGATGGAGAGTATAGAATGGCTGCTAGTCAAAAAGCTAGAGGGTGGGGAAAAAAGCATTGCATACAGTATAAATCTGTAGAACCCTTGCATGCACTTGCAAATGCGTCAAAATTATAATTTTAAGGGGACACTTAGCTATGAGATGCATCAAGTACATATGTTGGCAGGAGTGTTCCTTTAAGCTATTTAATGAATGCCTAGTTTCAGGCAAATTGTCCATCAAATCACGATTTATGTGCACATATGAAAAATCTACAAATATATACACTACCTAAACATGATGTTTAGAGAGTCTTTTGGCCAAGCTACACAATCTCACCTTCAACCTCAAGGCAGCCCATGGGAGTTCAGAACAAATAGTTCCTCACCATATATATTTCAGCTATCACTGTGAAGTGGGAGTGCTACCATATATGACATATACTATATGAATCCCATTTATCCAGTACATCCATATTTTGCCCATTCATCCAGTACAGCATTTGTGAGGTCAAGCACTGATGTTGGATGATAAGGCCTGGCTCACAATCTCCATTCCAGTTCATCCCAAAGGTGTTCAGTGGGGTTGAGGTCAGGGCTCTGTGTGGACCAGTAAAGTTCTACCACACCTAACTCATCCAACTATGTCTCTATGGACCTTGCTTTATGCAGTGGGGGACAGGCATGCTGGAATAGAAAAGGGCCTTTGCCAAACTGCTCCCACAAAGTTGAAAGCATAGCATTGTCCAAAATGTCTTGGTGTGCAGAAGCATTAAGATTTCCCTTCACTAGAAGTAAGAGGCATTGCCCAACCACTGAAAAACAGCCCCATACCTCCTACACCAAACGTTACAGTTGTCACAATGTAGTCAGCCAGATGACGTTCCCCTGGCATCCAAAGTCAGATTCACCCATCTGACTGCCAAACAGAGAAGAGTGATTTGTCACTCCACAGAACACATTTCCACTGCTCCAGAGTCCAGTGGCGGCATGCAGCTGCTCGACCATAGAAAGCCAGAAGCTTGGAACTCTTCAGCTATGGCATCGGCAGAGCGTTGGCGACTGTCACGCATCTTGTGCCTCAGAAATTGGTTGCTGCTGTTCCTAAACACTTCCACTTGCCAATAATACCACTTACATTGGAATATTTGGCAGGGACGAAATTTCACAAACTGACTTATTGCAAAGGTGGCATCCTATCACAGTTCCACACTTGAATTCACTGAGCGCTTCAGAATGACCCATTCTTTTCCGCAAATGTTTGTAAATGCAATCTGCACGGTTAGCTGCTTTATTTTATACATCTATATGGCAATGGGTCTGATTGAAACACCTGAATGCAATAATCAAGAGGTGTGTCCCAATACTTATGTCCATATACTGTATGGTTTTTTTTCTGTAATAATTTAATGAATACATTGTAGCTATTCTTTTTTTTTTTTTCCTTTCTGATATTTTATTGTTTTCAAAATTTTATGACACTACATCACATATGACAAACATATCAGACACATAGGATTAAGTCATAATATTCAAGGTGATTACAATCTTATCCTTATTATATTTCGTCAAAATCCTATCAATCATACATTATACATTATACGGCAGATTGAACTAAGGGCAGATGTATTAGCCCTGATGTAACAGGGATTAGGAAAGAAAAGAAAGTATATATATTTGTTAAGTCTTAATTGTCAAGGATTACAATATCTGAAGTTGAAAGAACAAGTTCTCGCCACGGTGTCCAAATTTCGTCATATTTTTGTATGTTCTTATATAAGCTATAGAAATGTTTCTCCATTTTGTGTTGGTATTCAATTTGGTTCATTATTTGCGACCAAGTTGGAGTATCCTCCGACTTCCAATTGCGTGCTAAACAGATTTTTGCAGCCGCAAAAATGTTAATTACTAAATTTAAGTTAGATTTGTTTTTCAAATATCGATATGGAATAAAAAAGATTGATAAGATAAACTCCATTGTTGTGAAAACATCCAATTATAGAGATTTGTGATTTCAGATTTTAATAACTTTAATCTTTCACATTGCCACCATATATGGGCTGCTGTGCCTGGCAATTGTTTACACCTCCAGCATATATTGGAGTTAGTGGTAGAGATTTTGTGTAAAGTTGTAGGTACGTAATACCATCTATGTATTAACTTAAAATATTGTTCATGTAAATTAATACAGTGAATTGCCTTCCTCAAACTGTTCCAAGCAGAGTACCATACTTCTGCCGCATATGAGATATCTAAGTCCATTTCCCATTTTTGAATAGTAGTAGGTTTATCTATAATAGTTGAGTATTGTAGCAAAGTCCCCATTTTAGAAATTATTTTTTGTTTAGGATGTTTCTCTAAAAATTTATCTAGAATGGTTGGTAAGTGCCAGGTCTTAGTTTTAATAAAGTTTACAATTTTTAAATATGAGAGAAACTCTTTATTTGGGAGAAAAAATTTGGTTTGAAGTTCTGCAAAAGATTTTGATCCTGAAGGAGACCAAATGTCTTCAATTTTATAAATTCCCTGTAAATGCCAAGTTGTAAAATCAATATCTTTAATAAAAAATTTCAACGAGGCAATAGGTGTGTGGGATGAACTTGAATCATTAGAAATATTTTTTTTTTTAATCTTGAGCATGTTGTTCAGAACATTTATTATTAATGGGTTAGCAACATCCAAATCTTTTATATTTTCAAAATTAAGCCAATAATATTGGAATAAATCCAGATTACCACACCTCCAACTTTCATATTTATGCAAAGGAAGGTCAGAATCACGTTTTGAATCCCAAACTATGAAATGGCCAAACATACAAATTTCATATAAAGATCGTAAATTAGGAAATTTAAGTCCGGACTGTGATAGGTTTCTATTTAAGATGGAACGTGATACTCTTGGTTTTTTATTTAACCACACAAAGGAAAGAAACAATTTTTCAAATTGATTTAAAGTTCTTAAAGGAATTGAAAGTGGAATGGATCTAAACAAATAAATTATTCTGGGTATAACATAAGATTTTAATATATTTAATCTTCCAAACCAGGATATTTCTAATTTTTGCCATATCGATAATTGAATTTTTTAGGAGATTGTTATAATTATTTTCTATTAGATCAGAAAGATTATTATAGATTTTAATTCCTAGATAATGTATGGGCATACTTCGAAGAATGGAATCTCGTTTTTCAGATTTTGTATTTGAGAGGTATTCATATTAAAGTTAATAATTTGTGTCTTATGTATATTGAGGCTGTAATTAGAGTAAAGACTATATTCTTTTATACATTTTATCAGTTCTGGGATTGAGGTCTCAGGTGACGTGAGACTAAGAAGAATATCGTCCGCATATAATGCGATTTTATGGTCTAATGGGCCAGTTGTTATTCCTCTAATTTTATTTGATTGTCGGATAATTACTGCTAGAGGTTCGATGTATAAAATATAAAGCAAGGGGGCTAACGGGCATCCTTGCCTCGAACCATTCTTAATATAAAAATAGTTAGAGTCCAAATTAGCTCCTGAAATTTTAGCTTGGGGGTTTGTGTATAAGGCTAGTGTGTTGAAAAGAAAGTTTCCATCCAGACCAAAGGCTTTTAATGTTCCTTGTAAAAAAGACCAGTTAACCCGGTCAAAAGCCTTTTCGGCATCAAGGGCTATTAATGTAGCAGTTGATTTAGAGTTTTGGAGTTCGTAAATAAGGTTCAGAATTCTTCGCGTGTTGTCTTGTCCATTTCTCCCTTTAAGAAAGCCCGTTTGGTCTGGGTATACTAAGTCTTGCATTACCTCTTTCAATCTTTCAGCTAAAATTTTAGAAAATTTTTTTATGTCTAAATTTATTAATGAAATGGGGCGAAAGTTTGTAACTTTGGTTAGGTCTTTATCTGGTTTGGGAATAGGAGTTATGATGGCTTGTAGCATTTCATCTGCTACAAGCCATCATAACTCCTATTCCCAAACCAGATAAAGACCTAACCAAAGTATACTGTATGTTTACAAAGTTATTCTTCAGTTATAAATGCATTTTAGCCATTATCGCACTAATCATGACCTTACCGGGCCAGGAAACACCAAACATCCATTGCAAGGAGGGATGTCATCATACTGCAACAAAGAACACCATCGAGCAGGCTACATTCCTAAGAAACAATGAACAAAGATGCTCAACTTTCTATAAAGAAAAAAACCAAGGATCTTCTCTACAATTAAAAAGAAAAAAAAAAAACAACAGTTCAGTTTTTACAAAAACAAACAATATCGGGTCATACTGTGGGCTTTTCCCTTCATTTTCATAAACATCTTACAGAATAAGGAGGGCCTAATATATAACATAAAAGTGGACAGGTGCGCTGCAACCACACAAAGTAAAATCCAGGAACTTATCTCATAACGCCAAGACACTCTTTATCAAATAATTTTTAAATTGTAATTCTACCAACATCATATATCTGCTGGAAATACAATACATAGATGAGACCACTAGAAAGCTAAAAATAAGAATTGGGGGCACTGTAATAATATAAAGAAGAAATTATTAAGGCACAGTGTCCCAAAGCCCTTTCTTGAACATACCAGTAACCCTAATGATGTATCCTTCATGGCAATAAAATAAATAAATAAAAGCTGGAGAGGTAAAAACACCCAGGCAAGTTAAAGATGCAATTCATCTATAGCATGAAGATCCTAATGGCTTAAATCAAGATTCCAAACTTTTCCTTAAGATTGATACATTAATATAGATATATAATTTTCATAAAAAACACTTCTTAGGTCACACTATACCCATTTTATATAATTTTTAAAACATCACTTAATGTGTATTTATTATATGAGTAATACTACAAGGACTTTATGTACAGGAAGTTTTATTAGGATTTGATATTATTCAAATATTAGGATTTGATATTGGTCAAGTATTGGTCACCTGCAGGGTCTTCCTCTGGCATCAACCAATTGGTTGATGCCAGAGGAGGTCCCTGCATGCGACCAATAGGCTCATTCGCACCGGCCTGTAACCCCTGACGGCGAACCTACGGATTTCCGCTTCTGTGAACTGCCGCGATGTCGCGAAGATAAGGTAATTTAGAAGGGGAAGGGACCGGGGAGATTAGTAGGCGAAGACGATCACGAAGATCTTCGTGGTGTGTGTCTTCGTCTTCGCCTACGTTTTACCGCCGCTGTCTTCTCTACAACAAGAGCCCTGCTACTTACCTGTGGGAGGGTCTTTTGTAGTGCACAGAGGAAGCGGAACCCAGCAGAGTTCACGTGACATCACATGACTCTGCTCCAGTCCTGCTTCCTCTGTGCAGTGCCATAGAACGCAGAGGGAGGCCGCGCCCCCTGCTGAAGTCTGTGAGCGGCATCCAGAGCTGCAGTGCAGGTAAGGGGGTGGGGAGGGTGTTTGAATGATTATGCGTGATTGAGGGAATGAATCTGTGAATGAATGAGTATATGAATGAATGAGTGTATGTGTGTGTGATACCATGGATGTGTAAGTGCTGGAACCTAGGCATGATGGAACCGTGATTGCTGTTAACAATCACACTCCTATCATGCCAAGTAAGCCAGTACATGCTGAAACATAGCTAGCTGCCCCCCTTGTGTATTGATGCTGCCAGCAATATGGGGTCTGCACATCACTTACAGCCACCCTGTACCAGCATGTACTGGCTGACTTGGCATGATAGGAGTGTGATTGCCAACAGCAAGCACAGTCCCATCATTCCTGGGTACAAGGATTTACTGGTTGTCTGGGTATGATAGGAGTGTGATTGCTGTTAGCAATCACACTCCTATCATGCCAAGTCATATTGCTAATTTTTGTTGTCCAATTGTGGTGTGTTACCTACTTGCTGCCACTCTGTCCCCAAGATGTCCCCCACACACCAGACTTACCGGTGCAGACTCCACGGGTTCTTGCGGGGCCGGCGGTGGACATCTACGCATAACGCATATTCAACTTCCGGTGCCGGCACTTCTGCAGTGGTAAGTACCGGCAAGGAAGATTGTTCGCGCAGACGTTTACCGGCAGCGGCGATGCGAGCATAAACAGCCTCCGCTGCCAGCACGTCTGCAAGATGTGCTATAAAATCTCCCTTGCCGGGACTCCCCCCGTGTGAAGGCAAGGAAGATTGTTAAAGCCGCTGCCGGTGAACGTCTGCGCGATGCGTTTAGACAATCTCCGTGCCGGCACTCCCCCCGTGGGAAGTGCTGGCAGGGGAGACTGTCTGAGCATATCAGAGAGTAGGATACGGGTCCCCTGCACCGCTGCGGGGGATCTGTATCCTTATCCCGCTGCCTGTCCGGCGCCCGGGACTGCATGTCCCGGGCGTCGGGCGCTAGACCCCGAATAAAGGACGCACTTTTTCCCCCCACTTTAAGTCTTTAAAGTGGGGGGAAAAAGTGCGGCCTATATTCGGACCAATACGGTTTCATTTTTAATTATCCTGAATTTGTAGTCACAAAACTTTCTAGGCCCAGAAATCAGTGAGAGGAAAAGAAAAGGTTTTGTGTCATAGATTATTAAAGGCCACATTTTC
Organism: Spea bombifrons; assembly: GCF_027358695.1. NCBI lineage: Eukaryota > Metazoa > Chordata > Amphibia > Anura > Pelobatidae > Spea > Spea bombifrons. The sequence continues at coordinate 15,295,923 of NC_071092.1, read as the reverse complement.
TCACAGTGAAAAATGGAGGAAACAGAACTTTCCAAGCATTTCCAAGGAAGCAAAAACTCAGCTATGATAAGCGTTATAATGCATGACAGCTGGAGTGTACAATTACATGTTTCTGTTAGGTGATTAAATATTCAGAGGAAACAATAATGGAATCTTTACTAAGGTTTATTTTCTTAACATACTATAGATTTCTATTAACCCTTTAGCGACCAGTGACATGCTAGGCACGTCACGCCAAAACACTTAACGACCAATGAGGCATTTAGCAACAACGAGATCAGGGGTCATTGATTGCCTCGGTTGAGATTGAGGCATTCAGTGGGACCGAACACCCACCCCAGGACGCACTGTGATCGCTCCGGAGAGTGGTCACAAGCACCACTGCAACAGATTTTGCCTCTCGCAAGATGGTGGCGTCCTTTCAAAAAATAAATGTTTCCAAGAGGCTCTCTCCAGACCCTCCTGAGAACTCTGGGGTGCCCCTGCAGGGTGAATACAGGTACTGCATTCAATGATGCAAGTCAATAGAGCCCAGCTTTCTAACCAATTTGATTAGTAAATATAAAAAAAATAATAAAAAAAAAAGGCAAAAAAATTGCTTAAAAAAATAAATTGAAACGTGGTAACATTTAAAAATAATTACGCAGTGATGTCACCATCAGGGGAACCATCCAGTTCCAACAAAATATAAAAAAAGTAAAAAAAATATTACAAAAATAAAAAGTTTATTTTTATGAGCAAGCGCTAAAATTAGCGGTGTATCTTCACAAAAATTCTGAAGTGTAAAAAGTCAAAATACTAGCACTTCAAATATCCAAGGGATGTCTACTAAAAATGGTGTAATGGGGTAAACTGGAGTGGCCAGGTTCAAAGATGTTTCAAATAACACACGGGGCAGAATGACCAGGTTTGGAACAAAAAAAACCATAAATTTAAAACATTGGGTATTTCTAAACTCAGGCCAAAAAGCGAGAAAAATGTATTAATTATATACCGTATTGGCTCGAATATAGGCCGCACTTTTTTCCCCCACTTTAAGTCTCTAAAGTGGGGGTGCGGCCTATATTCGGGGTCTAGCGCCGGGGCATGCAGTTCCGGGCGCCAGGCAGGCAGCAGGGTTAGGATACAGATCCCCCGCAGCGGTGCAGGGGACCCGTATCCTACTCTCTGATACGCTCAGACAGCCTCCCCTGCCATCACTTCCCACGGGGGGGGGGTGCCTCAATGGGAGGTTGTCTAAGCGCATCGTGCAGACGTGCCGGCAGCGGAGGTTGTTTACGCGCATTGCCGCAGCCGGTGAACGTCCGCACGATGCGTTTTACCTCTGCCCCCAAGACTTACCAGAGCAGACTCCCGGGTGTCTTGCGGAGCCGGCGGGGGACATCTACGCAATACGCGTATACATCTTCCAGTGCCGGCACATCCGCTGAGTGCCGGCACCGGAAGTTGTATACGCGTATTGCGTAGATGTCCCCCGCCGGCCCCGCAAGACACCCGGGAGTCTGCTCTGGTAAATGGGGGGGGGCAGAGTGGCAGCATATCTCGGGGGGGGGAGGAGGAGGACAGTGGCAGCATATCTCGGGGGGGAGGAAGAGGACAGTGGCAGCATATCTCGGGGGGGACAGTGGCAGCATATCTCGGGGGGGGACAGAGTGGCAGCATATCTCGGGGGGGGACAGAGTGGCAGCATATCTCGGGGGGGAGTGGCAGCATATCTCGGGGGGGAGTGGCAGCATATCTCGGGGGGGGGCAGAGTGGCAGCATGTCTATTAAAAAAACTTTTTCTTTTAAAAAGCACCAAACTTTTAGGGTGGGGCCTATATACGGGGGCGGCCTATATCCGAGTCAATACGGTATGTGTGTGTATATATATATATATATATATATATATATTTATTTTTTTTTGTTATAGGAAATTAGATGATATGATCAAACAAATGGTATCTGAAGAAAGCCCTTCTTGTCCTGAGAAAAAAAGAAATATATAACTTGTGTGGGTACACGAAATGGGAGAAAAGAAAAATACAGCTAAAGAAAAGCACCGCAAAAGCTTAAGGGGTTAATGGATTGTCTAAGTAGAACAGCACCTCTAAGTGTTTCAAATTAAGGTAAATTACATGTTTTATATTAAGGAATTTTACAATACTTGATGGCCTAAACTACAGCCAAGTGATTAAATGTTCAGATCAAAACACAACCAAACCAACACCAGGTTTGTTTTTTTTTGCACCAGCAACAATTTGCACAATGGAGCCATTAAATGATTAGTCATTATATATTCCCTTTTTATGTAAACATTCACATACTGCACTTACCAGTTCAGAAAAGAGAACAGGTGGTAGTGATATGATGAAAGCACACAGATGGACACAGACATACTGATAGAAAGTGACAGTCTCTTGCTTTTGTGACACCTCTTGCAAAACAAGGGGCATTGAGAGTTCTGGAGAGCATAATGTGAAGGTCTGGAACACAGCCTTAAGTATTGACATTCTTTAGAAGAAAGAAAAAAAAGTATAATTAAAGAATTTATGGTACAACCACAAAAGTTCTATGATATAATACCATACATAATAACATACATAATATCTGCTTCAGTGTGGCACTACATGGGAATTATTACCGGTTTGATTCCTCTGGAAGTCTGCTCCCTGTATACCACAACATGAGTATATCTTCAGACAGAGAGGGAAGTTTGTCCATTATGTTGATAAGCAACAAGCACTGTGGAAAAACATGTTCTGGAGGAAGCTCTGGAGAGAAGAATATTCAATTTTAAAACAAACTACTTTACAGCTGTAGCCAGATCATCGATAAGTACTGAATTTGCTCGATTTTAAGACGTCCCTTATTATAAGACCACCCCCCAAATTTTTAATATTACTTTAGGAAAAAAGAAAAAGCCTGAATATAAGTCTATCCTAAAGGAAAAATGTTTTGCTAGTAAATATCAATTCACACGTAAACTATTTTTCATATTTAATAAAAACTATGATTAAGAAAAATGCTTATTTCCTTTTATTTGCCAACCTGCCCCCATTTATGCCACTCTGCCTGATATGCCTTTAAACCCCCTAGATGCCACTCTGCCCCCCCCCCGAAATGCCTTATACCCCATATTTGCCACTCTGCCTACAGGAATGCCATATCTCCCCCATATGTCACTCTGCGCCCCCCCCCGACTCACCAATGTTCCCCAGACTTGTACTTCAGACTCCCTGGTGTCTAGTGGGCGATGCGAGTAAACAACCTCTGCTGCTCGTTCGTTACACCGGGGGTTCTATGACTGAGCACCGGAGGGTCATGTCATAGAAGCCCCGGCAGAAATGCTGGCAGAAGTGGAGCTTGTCATTGCGCACCGCGCAGACATTCACCGGCTGCCAGAGAGGAGGATCCATGTCCTCTGCAGCACTGCGAGGGATCCTCCTATCTGCTTCTATGATGGAGCAGCGGAAGGTCATGTCACGCCACAGCTCGGTCATAGAAGCCACGGCAGAAGTGCCAGCAGCAGCGGAGGTTACCAGAGAGGAGTATCCAGGTCCCCTGAAGCGCTGTGGGTCATCTGGATCTTAGTCTTATAGTCAGACCTCTATTTGAAGGTAGGAAAACACAGAGAGGATTTGAAAGAGTATGAGACAGCGTGCGTGACAACCCCCTAGGCTTAGTCGGCTGTGCAGCAGATCTGGTCTAAATAAATGACGACCTTGATTACAAGACTTAAAATCAAGCAAATAAGTTATTTTCAGAAGGTTGCAGTTTAACAGTTTGTACAGAAGTTGACTACACTACCGGTTAAACAGCCTAATTTTTCCTGTTTTTATTGAAATTTACGCAGTTCAAGTCCAGTAAATAACCTGAAATGGTACAAAGGTAAGCAGTAAACAGCCAGAGGTTGGAAAAATGTTTAGGTTAACATAAACTGAAATAATAATATCAGATTTATACAAAAATGCCTTTTCAGGGAAGAAGTAATGCAGTAATGTAAATAAATTAAGCATTGAAAGCCTTTATACTAACAATGTCTATGGGTGTCCCAACCTTTGCTGATTACATACAAGCCCTCTGTCTATATAAAAGCAGTGTTGGGATAGACTTTGTTACTACAGCCTCTTAAGCAATATGTGGACAGTATTGAACTGCAGCAAATAGTACAGTGCTTTCAAAATGGCAAAAATGCAATTAACAAAGAAAGACATGCAGACCATCTAACCCTTAAATGTGTAGGTATTTTCTTTAGAGACATTGCAAAGAAAGCCAATGTGTCAATGAGTACAGTTTCCTACACTATCAAAAGGCACTTGGAAACTGGAGGAAACACTGACAGGAAGAGGTCTGGCAGACTCAAAGCCGTAACATAATCAGATGACAAGTCTCTGAGAGTCAACAGCTTACGTGAAAGATGGCTCACAGCACAACAGCTTCAAGCACAGCTTCAGACTGATCTAAGTAAGCGTCAGTTTCAACTGTGAAGAGAAGACTTCGAGCTTCTGGTTTGAATGGTCGACTGGCAGTAAGAAGACCATTGCTAAGATGGTATATAATAAGAAAAAGAGGCTTGTCTTGGCTATGAAGCACCGCTAATGGACTACTGAAGACTGGAAAGAAGGTCATATGAATCAATGAATCGATGAATCAAAATTTGATTTTCAGTTCATCACACAAGGTTTTTGTATTCCATCGAGTAGGTGAAAGAATTGTTCCTGTGTGCGTGACACCAGCTGTCAAACATTGAGGAGGAAGCGTGATGGTCTGGGGATCTTTTGCTGGATCCAGAGTCGGCAGCAGTGGGAGTGAGTGGCACCCTGAACCAATACCAAAGTATTCTGCAGTGCCATGCAACACACTCTGGTACACGACTAGTTGGTCAGGGGTTCATGCTACAGCAAAATAATGACCAAAAACATACCTCCAGGATGTGTCAGAACTAACTTAGAAGAAAAGAACAAGACAGTAAGCTTCAAATCATGGAATGGCCAGCACAGTCTCCAATCTTAAACCCCATCAAGCTGGTTTGGTATAAACTGAAAAGTGCGACACATTTGTGGGAACTTCTGCAACAGTGTTGGGAAGAACATTCAGAACAATATTTTATTTTGTTGTGGGAAGAAAGCCACGAGTGCGGCTGTTATATCTGCAAAAATGACTACTTTGATGAGTCAAAAAATGAATTACCGTTTGTTAAGGAAAACTGTTCTATGATTTCTTTTTTTATGTCCAATTTGTTATGTTTTAGAGTATATTGAGACATTAAGCTGCGTCAATTTCCATAAAAACTGGAAAAATGGGAATGTTCACTGATCCCGATGCCATGAATGTTTCTCTGTTAAATCAGCAGCTAAGTAATGGGATTTGTGTTTCGTGTGTACATTTCAGATGAAATAAACAATTTTCTTACTACAATGAAAAGTGTCTTGCTGTTCATAAAATGTGGGCACTACTACAATAATACAAGCCAAATCAACGCATTCTAAGGGAAATTTCCCCTTTGATTTACTGAAATATGTTAATAGCACATCCAACATTTACCTACCTAATATTTCATTCAAAACTGATTCCACAAATGGACTAAAAGACAGAAGTTGGAGGATAAGTGGCTCAAAAGCCACCAAGAACACACAGGCTATTTCATTCTTATGAGCCTCAGAGATGGAAACAGCATACAAGCTAGGAGGAAACATGCTGGAAAGAAAAACAAAGCAAGTTAAAAACACATTGATCATATAATTATGGGTCATCTAACCCTCTTTACAATAAAATGAGTTGCTTAAAAAAAAGCCTCATGTAAATATATCAATGCAAATAAAGTTCAAGTGTGCATATTTTTAAATTATGTAATGTTTTTTAACAGAAATACTCCAGTATAAATCTTACCTATGTACCTGAAGATACAATTGATGCAGGCGATTGCATGACTGAGACAAGAAAGGCATGAACTCCTATGAAAGAGTATGATCAATTAGTTTTTTATAGGCATTAACCCTTCTTATATCCCTTTTCCTGAGGCTTCAACCTCTATTTTTCATGTTCTAGTGTATTAGGTTTTACCTGAACTACAATATTTCCTAATTGCTGAAATCCTCAATAAACAAAATAAAAAAAAAAACAATTTGGTAATTTCTAATAATATACTTCAGTACTGTAGTTTAAAAACGGGGATCAGATCTATGAAACAAATCACTATGTTTTACATAATGATGCAATATTATAAACGTGTGCATTCATATAAATCAACTTAAAATTCTTGTAAAAATATGAAGCTACTGATAAGCACACAACATTTTCTTTTAACCCCTTGATGACAATTGAAATGCCATGAACATCAGGGAAAAACATCCCATTCACAACAATTGATGTGCCTGGGTGTAGAAAGCTCTGTATGATAGGGGCACATTGAAGTGGCTGCCTTCAAAGATGTCCCAAATAGAACATGGGGACTGTATGACCATATTTGAAAAAAATGGTTTTGAAATAGCAGTATTTCTAAAATCAGGACAAATAGTAGACTCTATTTAGCAGGTTTTTAATAAGCTTTTGTAGATAAGTAATAGAGTTTTCAAATTTCACATTTTATAAAACAAAGTATAGAAAATTGGAAATTATCAAAGGTATCTAATCATCGAAATTCCTATAAAAAATAAAAATATGGTGAAAACTGATACTAATATTTGTCCTGAGTTTAGAAATCCCCAATGTTTTTTTTTGTACAAAATACAGCGCAACAAATACAAGTAGCCGTTTAGTATTTCAAAACCATTTTTTTCCAAACTCTGTTATCCTGTCACCATGTCCTATTTGGGACATCTTTGAAGCCAGTCGGTTCAATTTACCCCATCAAACCATATATTTTTGAAAACTAGACACCCAAGGTACTTCAAAAGCTAGTACTTTTATTATTTCCTTATTTCCCAAGGGTATTTCAAATAATTTGCAGTAGTTTTTTCGTACTTTAGGTATGAATTTATAGCTCTTTTTACACACCGCTGGGAAACACCCACATGTGTTTTTTCCCCTCCATTTTGACATGTGGTCAAACCCCATGGGTATTTCAAATGCTAGTATCTTAACTTTTTCCATGTCAGGATTACAGATACAGTGCTAATTAAATTTTTTGTTGATTTGGACTTTTTTTTTTAACAATTTTGTTGGAACTGGATGGTTCCCCTGATGGTGACATTACTGGATAATTATAAAAAATTTTTACCACATTTTTTTTTTACATGTTTGTAATTGTTTTTAATTTTAAATCATTGATTTCTTCCAAAGCTCTCTTTAAATTTTGTATACGACGGTCATATATATGTATAAGGTGGACGTTGACATTCTGGAGAAGAGCCACATAGTGTCTCTGGAGCAGATTTCAGTGTTGCTGAAAGCAACACCGTTTAAACGAAGAAAGCGTCTGTTAAACGCTTTCTAAGATTATTCAATGCCATGCTGTGCCAGACACGCCAGTCATTAAGGGGGTTAAATCATTAACGCAAAATAGTTCTCTTGTTTACACAAAGATAGAAATTTAAATAATAGGACATGCAAGAAATCAGTTGCACACTAATATGTTTACAAACAATGGTTCAAATATACCCCATAACATACAAACTCTGAAGTTGCTTATATAAAATGGTTTATTCACTAAAGCAGATGTTGGAAGGAGTTGTGGTTTCCAATTCCATCATTCTCTATGCTATAGGGGCCAATATTGGCTAATTTATCTGCAAGAGGTGGCCCTGCAAATTGCATATTTCAGTCACGTGAGATAACTTTCAAGAAGTCTCGGTGATTTAAATATGCTTTACAAAAGGGTCACCCAAGCTATTATTGGAGCTGAAAATCACCATGCATGGCTATTCACAATGTAAAGTGAAATCAGTGACGTGAAATAACAACTATCTTGGAAACTCCCTTTTGTGAATAAATCCACTAAATAGCTACAAAACCTTCAATTGGATTTCAATGGGTGCCTCCAACAGTTAACACATTATATATTTTAGGGCTGCAACTAACGATTATTTTAATAATCGATTAATCGGCCGATTATTTTTTCGATTAATCGATTAATCGGATAAAAAAAAACAATATGCAAATTTTTCGTTTATTTAAAAGAATTTAATGAACTGGATGTTAAAAAACAACTTAAAATTTACATTAACATTCTTATTTTGTTATGATGTAATAAAAAACAATATTTTCAAAGTACAAGAACCCAAACACAATATTTATGAAACAAAATAACCCCAAACATTCTGAAAAGAGGTGGACTATTACTGTTCAAGAAACTTTGCCCCAGCACTTTGCACTTTGCACCCAGCACTTTGCACCCAGCACTTTGCACCCAGCCCTGGCACTTTGCACCCAGCACTTTGCACCCAGCACTTTGCCCCAGCCCTGGCACTTTGCATCCAGCACTTTGCACCCAGCATTCAGCACTTTGCACCAGCACTTTGCACCCAGCCCTGGCACTTTGCACCCAGCACTTTGCACCCAGCCCTGGCACTTTGCACCCAGCACTGGCACTTTGCACCCAGCACTTTGCACTGTGCCCCTGCACCCAGTCTCTAACTCTGCCCTGCACCCAGCCCTGCCCCCACATTCTGCCCTGCCCCCACACTCACACTCTGCCCTGCACCCACTCTGCCCTGCACCCACACTCACACCCTGCCCTGCATCCCCACCCCCACTCTGCCCTGCACCCAGTCTCCCACTCTGCTCTGCACCCACACTCACACCCTGCATCCCCACCCCCACTCTGCCCTGCACCCAGTCTCCTGCCCTGCACCCCCCACCCCCACTCTGCCCTGCACCCCCACCCCCACTCTGCCCTGCACCCCCACCCCCACTCTGCCCTGCACCCCCACCCCCACTCTGCCCTGCACCCACACTCACGAACCGCTCTGTGCGAATGGAGCCACTCGCACAGAGCGAACCGCTCTGTGCGAATGGAGCCACTCGCACAGAGCGAACCGCTCTGTGCGAATGGAGCCACTCGCACAGAGCGAACCGCTCTGTGCGAATGGAGCCACTCGCACAGAGCGAACCGCTCTGTGCGAATGGAGCCACTCGCACAGAGCGAACCGCTCTGTGCGAGTGGAGCCACTCGCACAGAGCGAACCGCTCTGTGCGAGTGGCTCCATTCGCACAGAGCGATTCGCTCTGTGCGAGTGGCTCTGTGCGATCCGTGCACATAGACATGAAGAATACTTACCTCCGGAACGCGTCACATCCGTCACGTAGCTAAAAGAAGGCGGAGACTGCAGAGCGTGTAGCAGAAGCGGGGAACGCTCGCGGAGGTAAGTAAAAGGAGCCGAGTGCTCCAACAACGAATTGATCACTCGATTAATCGATAACGGAAATCGTTATCGATGATTTCCGTTATCGATTATTATCGATTTTATCGATTCGTTGTTTCAGCTCTAATATATTTACCTTTGTGTAGTGCACTAAAGAATTTGCAAAGAATCGACACAGCTTTGTCGTCTTCTGGAATAACCTTTGGTCTGTGCTTTCCTAAACAAAACAAACATTTTCAAAAATACTGTAGACAAACTGTACGCTTACATCAAAGCCACATTACACGTTCTGAAAAAAAACTATTGGTAAACAGCGCAGTTTGTGGTTTTAAGTATGGCACAATAAACACGTTTTAGTTACTTACCTTCGATGTTTGCCATGGGAATTTTAGTTTAACACTAATAACATGTTCTACATCCATAAAGTAAGATGCAGTACCACAGCTACTTTGGCACCATGCTATTCTGTAAGTTGCTGTGTCTCTGAAAATTGATGCATCTCAATACATCAATGATCAGGACAATTACATTTTACCTCTATAGTATTGTCTTCATTCAGCGCTTACCTACGCCCAGGTATTCCATTATCTTACTTGGCTTATTTAACATAATACAATTTTTGTTAAGACTTTTGTGCAAGGCTCACTAATAAAACATGTGAATGCCTGGATACACAGGGTGAAAACCTTCATATTATAATCCCTGAGTGTTCTAGAAAACATGCTGCTATGAGAATCTTGCATCAATTTATGTATGGTCAACAATGCTTGTAACTGCAGCAATTAAATATATTTTCAAATGCTCAATGCAGACCATAACTTCTAATAAAAAGACTGATCTTACCTGAGTTCCTGATAATTTCATATGTTCCGCTAGCTGTAAGCATGACTGGAAGGAGAGAAGAATGTCATCACACAGTCCCCTCACAATGTCATGATGCCGTAGCTGGCTCTCGACAAGGGCTTTTTGCTTGAGACTCTGTCTAACGTTAAAAAAAGGTTGGAAACTTGGTATTTAAATTTAGGGTACACAGATTCATAATACATATTGTCAACTATTAACTAAACAGCAATGCTACAACATTATTGTAATATTACCTTTACCTGTATTCATTGAAGACCTGGTCTGGTCATGGAAAATATTACCATAACATTATATTTTACGTGCAATGACCAGAGTCTCCCTCCCAACATAGAATTACATATGCTTTTACCAATTCCTCCTTTCCCAGAGGTCACTAATTCTAGGGTTACCTCGGCACACACCGAGTCCAACATCATACACTGAGCTTTGAATAGCTTAACTTCTTCTGAAAAATATATCTATATAAACTAGGGCTGCAACTAACGATTATTTTAATAATCGATTAATCGGCCGATTATTTTTTCGATTAATCGATTAATCGGATAAAAAAAAACAATATGCAAATTTTTCGTTTATTTAAAAGAATTTAATGAACTGGATGTTAAAAAACAACTTAAAATTTACATTAACATTCTTATTTTGTTATGATGTAATAAAAAACAATATTTTCAAAGTACAAGAACCCAAACACAATATTTATGAAACAAAATAACCCCAAACATTCTGAAAAGAGGTGGACTATTACTGTTCAAGAAACTTTGCCCCAGCACTTTGCACTTTGCACCCAGCACTTTGCACCCAGCACTTTGCACCCAGCACTTTGCACCCAGCCCTGGCACTTTGCACCCAGCACTTTGCACCCAGCACTTTGCCCCAGCCCTGGCACTTTGCATCCAGCACTTTGCACCCAGCATTCAGCACTTTGCACCAGCACTTTGCACTTTGCACCCAGCCCTGGCACTTTGCACCCAGCACTTTGCACCCAGCCCTGGCACTTTGCACCCAGCACTGGCACTTTGCACCCAGCACTTTGCACTGTGCCCCTGCACCCAGTCTCTAACTCTGCCCTGCACCCAGCCCTGCCCCCACATTCTGCCCTGCCCCCACACTCACACTCTGCCCTGCACCCACTCTGCCCTGCACCCACACTCACACCCTGCCCTGCATCCCCACCCCCACTCTGCCCTGCACCCAGTCTCCCACTCTGCTCTGCACCCACACTCACACCCTGCATCCCCACCCCCACTCTGCCCTGCACCCAGTCTCCTGCCCTGCACCCCCCACCCCCACTCTGCCCTGCACCCCCCACCCCCACTCTGCCCTGCACCCCCACCCCCACTCTGCCCTGCACCCCCACCCCCACTCTGCCCTGCACCCACACTCACGAACCGCTCTGTGCGAATGGAGCCACTCGCACAGAGCGAACCGCTCTGTGCGAATGGAGCCACTCGCACAGAGCGAACCGCTCTGTGCGAATGGAGCCACTCGCACAGAGCGAACCGCTCTGTGCGAGTGGAGCCACTCGCACAGAGCGAACCGCTCTGTGCGAGTGGAGCCACTCGCACAGAGCGAACCGCTCTGTGCGAGTGGAGCCACTCGCACAGAGCGAACCGCTCTGTGCGAGTGGAGCCACTCGCACAGAGCGAACCGCTCTGTGCGAGTGGAGCCACTCGCACAGAGCGATTCGCTCTGTGCGAGTGGCTCTGTGCGATCCGTGCACATAGACATGAAGAATACTTACCTCCGGAACGCGTCACATCCGTCACGTAGCTAAAAGAAGGCGGAGACTGCAGAGCGTGTAGCAGAAGCGGGGAACGCTCGCGGAGGTAAGTAAAAGGAGCCGAGTGCTCCAACAACGAATTGATCACTCGATTAATCGATAACGGAAATCGTTATCGATGATTTCCGTTATCGATTATTATCGATTTTATCGATTCGTTGTTTCAGCTCTAATATAAACCTCTGACCTACTGGGATTTCATGCACAACCATCTCTAGGGTTTACAGAGAATGGACCGAAAAAAAGAGAAAGTATCCAGTGAGCAGCAGTTGTGTGAACAAAAATGCCTTGTTGATGTCAGAGGTCAGAGAATGGGCAGACTGGTTCGAGATGACAGAAAGGCAACGGTAACTCAAATAACCACTCATTACAACCAAGGTATGCAGAATACCATCTCTGAATGCGCAACACGCTGAACCTTGAAGCAGATGGGCTACAGCAGCAGCAGACCACACCGGGTGCCACTCCTGTCAGCTAAGAACAGGAAACTGAGGCTACAATTCGCACAGGCTCACCAAAATTCGACAATGGAAGACTGGAAGAACGTTGCCTGGTCTCGATTTCATCCGCGGCATTCAGATGGCTGGGTCAGTATTTGGCGTAAACAACATGAAAGCATGGATCCATCCTGCCTTGTATCAATGGTTCATGCTGGTGATGGTGGTTTAATGGTGTGGGGGACATTTTCTTGGCACACTTTGTGGCCCCTTAGTACCAATTGAGTATAGTTTAAACTTGACAGCCTACCTGAGTATTGTTGCTGACCATGTCCATCCCTTTATGACCACAGTGTACCCATCTTCTGATGGCTACTTCCAGCAGTACTACCACTCTGCTACCCTGAAATTCATTATACCCCCATACACCACTATAACTCACCCATACACCACTCTGCCTCCTCCCCCCTCACCACTCTGCCTCTCTCCCCCTTCCCATACACCACTCTGCCTCCTCCCCCCTCCCATACATCACTCTGCCTCTCTCCCCCCTCCCATACACCACTCTGCCTCCTCCCCCTCTCCATTCACCACGCTGCCTCTCTCCACCCTCCCCATTCACTACTCTGCCTCTCTCCCCCCTCCCATACACCACCCTGCCTCTCTCCCCCCTCCCATACATCACTCTGCCTCCTCCCCCCTCCCATACACCACTCTGCCTCCTCCCCCCTCCCATACACCACTCTGCCTCCTCCCCCTCCCCATACACCACTCTGCCTCCTCCCCCTCCCATACACCACTCTGCCTCCTCCCCCCTCCCATACACCACTCTGCCTCCTCCCCCCTCCCATACACCACTCTGCCTCCTCCCCCCTCCCATACACCACTCTGCCTCTCTCCCTCATCCCATACATCACTCTGCTTCCAGTCAGCAACAGAGGTTCACAAGACACCAGGGAGTCGGGTAGAGAGGCAGAGTGGTGAATGGGAGGGGGGGAGGAGGCAGAGAAGCCTCAGGATAAGTGAAGGTGAGTAACGGAGGCTGTCTGTGCGCATCGCGCAGACCCCCACCGACTGACAGAGAATCGAGGTCTCCTGCAGAGGATCATCCTCTCTGTCAGCCGGTGGGGGTCTGCACGATGCGCACTGACAGCCTCCGTTACTCACCTTCACTTACGCTGAGGCTTCTATGAAGCTGCAGTGAAAGTGCCTGTCAGCAACGGAGGTTCACAAAACACCAGGGAGTCGGGAGAGAGGCAGAGGGGAAATGGAGGGGAGAGACGGAAGTTGTCTGTGCGCATCGCATGGACACCCACCGGCTGACATTGAGGGGAATCCAGGTCCCTTGCAGCGTTGCGGGGGATCTGGATTCTAGTGTTATAATCCGATCTCTGTTTGAGGTCGGATTATATAAGGAGAGGGGTTTTTCAGAGCATTTGCTCTGAAAAAACACCTCTTTTTATAATCGATAAAAATCGATTCGACTAATCAATAATGAAAATCGTTGTCAACGATTTTCATTATTGATTATTATCAATTTTATCAATTAGTTGTTGCAGCCCTAGTTCACTGTACTCCAACGGCCTCCACAGTCACCAGATCTCAATCCAATAGAGCACCTTTGCAATGTGGTGGAACGGGAGATTTACATCATGGATGTGCAGCCGGCAAATCTGCAGCAACTGGGTGATGCCATCATGTCCATATGGACCAAAAACGAAGAATGAAGGCAGTTCTGAAGGCAAAATGGGGTCCAACCCGGTACTAGCAAGGTGTACCTAATAAAGTGACCAGTGAGTGAGTGTGTGTGTGTGTGTATATTATACCGTATTTGCTCGATTATAAGACGAGGTTTTTTCCAGAGCAAATGCTCTGAAAAATACCCCTCGTCTTATAATCGAGGTCGTCTTCTAATCAGACCTCATTCTGCTTCGGCCGTGCTGCTTACCGGGCTTTGATCGCGAGCAGCGTCTCTGCTATTAGCAGCAGGAAACAGGAAGCTAGCACAGTCCTCACATAACTCTACCTCCCCCCTCCTTCCTCTGGGGGCGGGGCCAGAGAAGTTGCTCGCACAGCCGGGCCCCTGCAGAAGTCTGCGAGTGGGAGATCTGCAGTTCAGGTAAGGGGGTGGGGGGTTTGAGCGTGTGTATGTGTGATTCATGGAATGAATGAGTATTTAAATGTTTGTGAATGAGTGTGTGTGTGATAGCATGAATGTGTAAGGGGGGTGGGGGTGGCAGCATGGCATAGGGAGGCTGTAATCACACTTCTAACATCTCCAGGTTCCAGCATGTACTGGCTGCCTTGGCTTGATAGGAGTGTGATTGCTGTTAGCAGTATATATATATATATATATATCTCCAGAAATGCATTTTAACCCCCTATATGCCACTCAGCCCCATGATATGCCTTTTAACCCCCTATATGCCAGAGTGTATAAGGCATATCATGGGGCAGAGGGGCATATAGGGGGTTAAAAGGCATATCATGGGGCACAGTGGCATATAGGAGGGTATAAGACATTTCCAGAGACAGAGTGGCATATAGAGGGTTAAAAGGCACATCATGGGGCAGAGTGGCAAATAGGGGGATATAAGGCATTTCTGGGGGCAGAGTGGCAAGCCTGGGGGGGCAGGTTGGCAAATAAAAGGAAATAAAAAATATATTTGTCTCAATCATAGCTTTTATTAAATATGAAAAATAGTTTACGTAAAAAGCCTTATATTCAGGCTTTTTGTTTTTTCCTAAATTAATATTTTGATTTTGGGGGGTCGTCTTATAATCAGGGTCGTCTTATAATCGAGCAAATACGGTATATATATATATATATATATATATATATATATATATATATACACACATACATATTTTGTGTAAGTGTAAGCTGTCTATTAGGTTGTTACTTAAATCTAGAACTAGAGAAATTGTCCTCCCAACCCTGAGCACTTAAAAAGGTTTTTAGCCTATATTGAGCATTTTCATGAAATTTAGCCAATTGTTAAATAAAAACAAAAGCAGTTTCAAAACAAGGCAGCTGTAGGTTAAATACACTTACTTGATTATAAATTTCCATGTGTTGGCATGCAGTGCATGATCCATTTTTGCTACAACTGTGCATATGTCTAAAACTGAATGCAACACTGTAAAGAAAACATAACAGGTAATAAAGACATCCACAGTCATAGGTAGGCTAATGAAATAACCAAATTAAACATAATTTCCACCATGAACATACCCGACACCATGTCTTCTGTATCCTTTTCTGAAATTACAGAATTTACATTTGTTTTATCTAGGAGTTCCATCAACTGTTTCTGTAGACAAACTGCTTCTTTGAAGATAGCTTGCAGGAGATCCGAAACCAAATTGAGTCGGACACCATAAATGGCATCACTATCCTGACAAAGAGAAAGCATTTTTATGGCATGCTGTATTACACACAGTAATGTAAACTAAAACACAACTTGAAGGTTGGTACTGGAAGGCGATGATGCTCCAGCTGCCTTAAAGTTAGAAAAGGCAGACTTAAGGTCTCCAGTGATATCTTATCAAATCTATATTTTCTGTAATCATCATGATATATTGGGGTTTGTCTTGAAAATAAATCTTACTACACTAAGGGGGCATCCTTTAAATCATTAGACTTTGTTAACCCATACTTCTGAACACTAGAAGCTTAAGGTTTTTAATTTGAAAGAGGCTTTTTTCATTAGTTTCTTTTGTTCTTTTCATGGAACTATACATTTTTTGCATATTTATTTTGTTCTATGTTCTTTTATTAAATGCATTGGGTGATGGGGTGTTAGATGTATTATATAAACTTGCTGTTATTAATTTTCACAATGTCTGCTGCCTCAGTTTAGATGAAGACAATTTGCATATACCCAGAATGTTATGAAGAGTGATCAGATGAATTGCAATCAATTGCAAAGTTGCTCTTTGCCATGAAAATGAATTTAGTCCCAAAAAAAACATTTCCACTGCATTTCAGCCCTGCTCAAAAAGGACCAGCTAACATCATGTCAGTGATTCTCTCGTTAACACATATGAGAGTTAACAGACAAAGTTTTAGAGTGTAGTGCTTAAAATCATTGTTCTTCCTCCATTAACCATGGTTATCTGCAAGGAAACACATGCTGCCATCATTGCTTTGCACAAAAAGAGCTTCACAGGCAAAGATATTGCTGCTAGTAAGATTGCACCTAAATCAACCATTTCTCGGATCATCAAGAACTTCAAGGAGAGAGGTTCAATTGTTGTGAAGAATGTGTCAGGGAGCGCTAGAAAGTCCAGAAAGCACCAGGACCTTCTCCTAAAGTTGATTCAGCTGCAGAATCAGGGCGCCACCAGTGCAGAGCTTGCTCAGGAATGGCAGCAGGCAGGTGTGAGCGTATCTGCACGCACAGCGAGGCAAAGACTTTTGGAGGATGGCCTGGTGTCAAGAACGGCTGCAAAGAAGCCACTTCTCTCCAGGAAAAACATCAGGGACAGGCTGATATTCTGCAAAAGGTCTTTTATTTAAGGGATTGGACTGCTGGGGACTGGGGTAGTCATTTTCTCTAATGAACCCCCATTCCGATTGTTTGAGGCATCCAGAAAAAAGGGTTATCCGGAGAAGATAAGGTGAGTGCTACCATCAGTCCTGGGAGTGGACTCACTCACAATTTTGCCTTGAATAAAGAACGGTACCAACACATCCTTCATGAACAACTTCTCCCAACCATCCAAGAACAGTGTGGTGACGAACAATGCCTTTTCTAGCATGATGGAGCATCTTGCCATAAGGCAAAAGTGATAACTAAGTGGCTCAGGGAACAAAACAGAAATTTTGGGTCCATGTACAGGAAACTCCCAGACCTTAATCCCATTGAGAACTTGTGGTCAATGCTCAAGAGGCAGGTGGACAAACAAAAACCCACAAATTCTGACAAACTCCAAGAATTGATTATGCAAGAATGGGCTGCCATCAGTTAAGATGTGGCCCAGATGTTAATTCAGAGCATCCCTGGGCAGCAGTCTTGAAAAAGATGGGTCAACACTGCAAATATTGACTCTTTGCATAAAACTTAATATCATTGCCAATAAAAGCCTGGCACTAATAAAATGCTAGTAATTATACATCCGTATACTATAACATCTGACAAAAATATCACTGAAGCAGCAAACTTTGTGAAGAGCCAAAATATCCCCCAGGAATTTGCCATTGCAGGTTTGTGCCCTCCAAGTGATTATCATTGTTGGCCCCATACAGCTCGAAAGTGACTCCTGGGTGAACGACCAACCAGTCCAACTTAAGGCCAGTGGCTTGTCCGATTTATTGCCCCAGCTGTAAAATGTGCTTTTCATAACTGTTTTTGGGCTCTATTAAATGCATTTCTAGTAGCTATTTGGATTGTGTGTAGAAGCCCCAGCGGAAGTACCGGCAGCCAGAGAGGAGGATACAGGTCCCCTTCAACGCTGCGGAGGATCCTCCTCTCTGGCAGCCGGTGAATGTCTGTGTGATACGCTCAGACAGCCTCCGCTGCTGCTGGCCAGCACTTGTCTGCATCGCACAGATGTCTACCGGCTGCCAGAGAGTAGGATCTAGGTCCCCTGCAAGTGCTGAATGATAAAGGAAAAAAAAATCCCTGGCTAAACCCCGATTATAGGCCGCACCCCCACTTTAAAAACATAAAGTGGGGGGGAAGTACAGCCAATAATCAGGCAAATACTGTATATATGATTGTTAACAGCAATCCACAATCCAATACCTCTAGGGTAGGAGATTACAACAAAACCATGTAAAGTGCAATAAATGTCTCTTCCCTGTCCCAGCGCCTGGGATATTAACGGTACCCAATACCTTGCAACCAACAAAACCCAGAACATACACCAATCAGCCATAACATTATGACCACCTGCCTAATAGTGTGTAGGTTGCTCTTTTTCTGCCAAAACAGGCCTGACTCGTCGTGGCATGGACTCCATTAGACCTCTGAAGGTGTGCTGTGGTATCTGGCACCAAGACATTAGCAGCCGATCCTTTAAGCCCAGTAAGTTGTAAGGTGGGGCTTCTATGGATGCATCCTGGTACCATGTGTTCTCCAGGTAAGCAATGAAGATGCATCTGGCCATCCACATGATGTAAAATAAAACGTACCATTGTAGGCTTTCTCAGCAGTGCACAGGGGTCAGCATTGGTACTCTG
This sequence comes from Spea bombifrons, assembly GCF_027358695.1. Lineage (NCBI taxonomy): Eukaryota > Metazoa > Chordata > Amphibia > Anura > Pelobatidae > Spea > Spea bombifrons. Next base: position 15,277,371 of record NC_071092.1, on the reverse strand, counting down.
ACTGGTCTGCGGGTATGCAGCTCAATTCGCAACAAACTGTGACGCATTGTGTGTTGTGACACCTTTCTATCAGCATTAACTTTTTCATAAATTTGAGCTACAGTAGCTCATCTGTTGGATTTGACAATTTAAATCAGCTTTTGCCTCCCACCATGCATCCTTGGACCCCTTTTTACCACTGCACACCGGAAACACCCCACATTAGCTTCAGTTTTGGAGATGCTCTGATTCAGTGGTCGAGCCATCACAATTTGGCCCTTGTCAAAGTGGCTCAGATCCTTACGCTTGCCCATTATTCATGCTTTATAGCAAAGTTCACCTTTGGCTCTATAGGCCGTTCATTTTTTTTTTCTCTTGTCTCGGATTTAGCAATCTGAAGATAATTGGCCGCAGATGCATTCTCTTGTCCTCTCTAGCACACCCAATCTGTGTGCCCTTTCTAACAGGTGATCTTTGGGGTATGTCAAACGCAAGGCATTTGGAAGCCATCTCTGGAGGGTCTTAATCAGTTGTTGAGGCTTTAGATTGTTCCTCCTGCTCTCTAAATTGTCTACTTTATCAAGCAATAGTTCTTCCTGTAACTGAGAGACAGTATTGCTCCAGTTCGGTGATTTGCATTGTGTTGGTAGAGATCCAAGGTGGAGTCGAGATGCCAGGAGCCAGATGGTTTTATAGGCATCCTGGGGCATTCTGGAGTGTCTCTGATAAGTTCCAGGCTATCATTAGGATCCTACCTTGTCTCCCCACCGTCCACGAGGGTCTTCACCAAGTGGACAAAACCGCACGCCCGCTCCTCCCTCCACGTCGCGCACTGCAAAGGGAGAGTACCAGCGCCTTACTGATGGCGAGAGGTGTGTCCTGCCGTCCGATAACGCAGCTCCAAGGGAGGACGACGAACCAAAGGCGGGGACAAGCGGTGACGGCCAGCTCACTACTAACAGAGTACTATTGGGAGTGGAGTCTCTCCAGGGTCTGAGCGGAGGCGCTAGGATCCGGCAGACTATTTAAACCCCCATTACTATTCAATCAGTGGTTGTTTGTTCAAGTTCCTTCCTGGATTTTTTTTTTGTATTATTTTATACTTTATTACTTAATACTCTTTTTGGATTCTATGGACTTTGACCTTGGCTTTCTTATTGACTTTGCTGATACCCTCTTATCCCAGTCCCCAGATTGCTGTACGGTACTGTTTTTGCAATTTGCCTATTTCTGCTCAGTGAAATAAACTATTGCTGTTGTACCATTACCTGGTTTGGCATCTACTTCTGATTACTAGCTTATCAGGTGTCTATTTGTGCTATGCTGTGCTCCGATCCCCACAAACCTGACACCTGTTACTGGGTGGCTCTGGAACATTCTCCGCCTATGAAGCCTGCTGTTCTCCCAGCTTGGCTGGGGATGGTGTGGAAAGAAGCATGGTCTTTCTTTGAGGTTTTGCTAATAAACGTCTCCATCTTGTGGAATCAAGGCTATGGGGAAGCAATGGAAGAGCCATGCTATAAAGTACCGCTTCACGAGACGTGTCTCTCTTGTGGTGTTAAGTGGCAGGCAATAACCCCCAGTTTGTATCGATGCAGCTTCAATGCGTTTCTTCCCTAAAGATGGACTGACTATGATTTCTTACTCCAGCGCTGAACTAATGTGTTTAAATTGCGATTTCCAAATCAAGATTAATTTCCCTTTTCTCCATACAATGTGCTGATTAGGCTGTGCATGTGTATATTGAAGGGACATGCTAGCAAAAAAATAAGTTGCGCATATTAACAAAGCTAGACAAATGTACCCATGTACAAAGTATCTTATATAATGAAAAATATAATTCCTTCTTCTACCACAGTTATTTAAAACAATGGCAAAGTAAAAAGATGAAAATCTTAAAAATTAAAAGAAAAGTCATGCCACTCGGTGCTCTTTAGAATGTTTATATAGCAGCCTAACATGCCACTGGTATGGTTCAAGATAATGTGAATACATATACAGAACGCTAAGCAGTGTTGTCCATAAGCACTTAACAGTAAATGTAAGCAAAAGTTGTTTGTACATAAATACACCCTTTGTTCCCTGTCGTACGAATGCTGGAGGTGTAATGCAGAAAGGGGAGATTATAAACACATTTGGTGGTGTTGCAAACAAGTAAGATCCCTTTGGGTCGATACATATGAAATATCAGAAAAAATTGATAACATTAATATTGAAGAAAATACTAAGATCACCCTCTTACACATTGTTCCAAAAATACGAATTACTAAATTTGTGGTCAATCTCACACCCGGTTTCATGTTTGTTTTTTTTTGTTTGTTTTCTCTTTTTTTGTTATGTTTTTCTGTACAATGAGCAATAAGGCGATCATTATAATAATGCTTATACAAGAATTCATATTCCATACCGATATGTTAGGCATTTATAACAGTATGCTTTGTTGAAGGTTATATTTATGATTATATGCCTATGACTCATTATGTATGCTTTTTTGTTCTCTTTCTGTGATGCCCTGTAGGTCTGTGTTGTTTACATGTTTATAGAAAATAATAAATATGATTCAAAGTGAAAAAAACAAAACAAAAAAATACCCCTTGTTTCACTAGAACAAAGCCTTTAATAAGGCAAGTACTTAATGGAGATTAAAAAAAGCAAAAGAAATAAATAAAAATAAATTTGTGCTGAATTGCTTAATTTAATTAACAAAATTTTGTACTACGCACCTTACAGTGAGCAAACGCAGATCGGAGGACATGCAAGACAGGTGCAGGTAGTGATCGGATATTTTCTAAAGTTATTGTTTCGTCCAGGGAAGACACATGCCGCACACAAATAGTTAAAGCCTTCAGACAATGAACCATATTCTGCAACATAAAAAGGAAAAATATGTTTGCTTTCAAAGAGATGTACATATCATAAATTTAGGGATGCACTGAAATGCCAAAATGAAGAAAAAAAAAAATTGTCGAAAATAATCGTCCGCAGGGGCCCTGCTGCTTACCCATTGATCTGACCTCACATGAACCTGCTCCGTTCCAGATTCTCCTGGGCAAACACGAGTTGTTCGCACATAGTGCGAGCAACACAGAGGAAAGCAGCAGGGTACCCTGCGGAAGTCTGCGCGCAGCAACGAAATCTTCAGTTCAGGTAAGGCGGTGGGGGAGGGTATGAATGAGAACGCGTGATTGAGGGAGTGAATGATTAGTATCTGTGAATGAATGAGTATATGAATGTTTGAAAATGAGTAAATGAGTGTGTGTGATAGCACTGTTGTGTAAGTGTGGGTGGGAGCATGGCACAGGGAGGCTGTAATTGATGTGCAGAGCCCATACCGCTGGCAGCATCAATACACAAGGGGGCAGCTAGCCAGGTGTCAACATGTATTGGCTGCTTTTGCATGATAGGAGCGTGATTGCTGCATTAAATATGATTGTTAACACGCCTATCATGCCCAGGCATACCCAGGTTCCAGCATGTACTGGCTGACTTGGCATGATAGGAGTGTGATTGCTATTAACAATCACACTCCTATCATGCCAAGTCATAATATAATAGTGTGGTTGCTGTTAATCATATATTAAGTTATTTAATTTTTTTGGTCCAATTTTTTGTCCACAAAATCAACAATATTGTATACATATACATACATTATATATATTTATATACACACACACATACATACATATATATATATATTTATATATATATATATATATAATTGTTGACAGCAATCACACTCCTATCATGCACAGACAACCAGTACATGCTGGAACCTGGGCATAATAGAAGAGTGAATGCTGTTAGCAATCACACTCATACCATGCCAAGTCAGCCAGTACATGCTGCAATCTTGGTATGCATTTTCGGGTTCGGCCAAGTGAATCCTTAATTTTTGGTTTCAGTCCAGAACTTTCATTTTGGTGCATCCCTAATCATTGTGGTTCTGAATGTACGTGAAAAGGTCACAGTAATAATCTCCATATTGTAAGAGAATGTAGGAATTATTAAATCCTGCCCTGTTGGTGTGCCTTCAGGACTGGAGTTGGGAACCACATAAATAAAAAACAAACCTTAGCTACTTGATAGAGGAAGTAACACCAGATATATCCAGGGCACATTGAGCATTAAATCAACACCCCCCAACAACATGGCAAAAGAACAAAAAATATTAAGAGGGAACAAAATAGTCCTGCTGCAGGATACACAAGGAAAATAAATGCCCAGGCAAGAAATTACTGTTTTCTTTGTGACCTCCAGGAGCAGTAACAAGTGAGATATACAGAAGCAAAAAGACTGGAAAATAAACAACAGACTGCAAAAGTTGTCTGACAAACATCTACGTTTCAGCTGCTGAATAATAAAGTTGGTTGTGCAGAGGTGAATTTCTGTAAGGGAAGTAAATAGGTCTTGTAATGTCTAAATAGTTCTTTTGACCTGGGACTGTAGGGTGGCAGGTGAGTGAACAGGCAGAAGAAAGTCATTGAGGTAAGGTTTCACTTTGATTTTCTGACATCTCAGGTGAACCATCAACACAGCAACCTGAGCGCCTAGTAGAGAAAGGCATATCATTTTTCATATCCACCAGCAATTTCTATTTGTAGATAAGTGTTCTGTAAATCTAGAGTGGCCACATAGTTCCCCAGACTCAGCACTCCTGGTGTCAAATAATGTCAAACACGTTAATGGATACCCAGGCTTAGTGGAAATGAAGCCCCCACCACCACCACCACCACCACCACCACCACCACCACCACCACCAACACACACACACACACACACACACACACCAAGAGGCCTGGTGTCAGGACTTTGAGGTTGCTGGTTGATCTCCTTTTGGATTAGGCTTAGAGAACAGCCCCCTACATTGAAAGACATTGAAAGACAAAAAGGAAATTATTTTAAACTAGGGAGGGTGTTTACATCAGGGTAACCAGGATTTATCCGACAAATCTTACAGATCTTACCGAGGAAAGGAATACCACATAATCTATTATCCGAACGAGAATCAGCAGACCGAAATTTAACCGGACCCACGACGGTTAAGGACACCTTATTTTAAGGGCATACAATCCTTATGTTTAAAGGCCACTGGTACAGGAAAGGTTCTAGGTTATTTAGAATAGTTAGCAAAGATTGTATTTCTTACCCACAACTTTGTCAGAGATAGCCAAAGTTGTTCTATTCTTCTAAGTTCACCTTCCTCATTTGACAGAAGGCTTCAGAAGATAAACCTTTACAAGTAGAGGTAACAGAACCAGAATCCAGTTTATCATGCTTATAGGAAAACCCCCAGAGATAGATGGTATAACCATGGCTGGCAAAGCAGGGATATGGTTTATGAAAAGCTCAAAAGGTGGTTACGGTCAGGACACATGTGCAGCCTCCAGAAAACCTGATCTCATAATCCTATGCGTGCCCAAAGCCCATCTGAAATCTCCCAACACAGAACAGCAATGAGAGGGAAGAGGCCACTCAAACGCCTACATCGTGGTAGAGTGGAAGTGAGGCGCTCACACCCAAGGGAGCTCACCTAGATAAATATATATTTATATCATTTTATTTTTTGTATCATTACAGTCTTTAAACAGTTACTAATTGTGGACAATATACATCACATCTATTCATATAGCACCAGCAGATTCTGTAGCAGTCAAAATCAGTCAGTAAAAAAAATTTAACGTCTCACACACACTATAAAAAACTGGTACAAAAGAGAAAAGGGCCCTGTTCTAGTGAGCTTACAATATAGTCGGTGGATGAGAAGGAAGTGAAACAGTAGGAGAAGATGCTTGAATAGGGATGAGTTGATTGAGTCAGGATGATCTGTAGAGAATGTTGGTCATTCAGAAGACTTGTTTAGGAGAAGAAGCCTGAGGAACACCAACAGATGATAGGGAGAAAAGCAAGTTCAAGTGAAGGAGACACTAAAGCTACCGTCCTGGATTTGACCAAGAAAAAAGCTGTGTCACGGATGCCATAAGCATGAAGTGTTTGTAGTAGGAGGGGGTTGTCAATTGTCTCAAATGCTGCAGAAAGGTTCAAGAGTATCCGTGATGAGAAATGGCCTTTTGTTTTAGGGACAAGGAGGTCTTGATATAAAAAAAGAAAAAGTTGTGGAGGTTCAAGCAGAGAGTTTGTAGAGAGAAAATTAGTTAATTGATTATAAATTAATAGTTCCTCCAGTTTGGATTGAAAGAGATGTGACATGAAAGGAAGGTTTCTCAAAAATAAATTAAAAGGTATTTCAGTATTGGCCTCTGCAGTTTTGGGCACAACATAGAAAAGGGAATACTAAAAATCATGTGTCATTTTCCATGGTATCTGTTTTAATTGTACCTGTAAGACATTACGTAACAAAGTCTTCAGTTCCACATTCTGACTTGATAATGCAGATGCCTGGCTTGAGATTTCATATATAAACTTCTCAAATAATTTCCCGGCCTAAGACAAAAGATAGAGTTATCCAGAAAGTTAGGTTTGCCTCTCTTCTCTATCCTCAACATTGCAAATCTAAACAGTAACTAATATGAAGGTTGTGGTGTCTTCACAATTACTTTTTGAGTTAAGACAAAATTTCACCACCAAAGTGCCCACAACATATTTCAAACAGACTCTAGAACCTAAAAATAGGTATCGTCAGAAGTAGATCTCCTTGATGCTCTCAATTGGGAAAAAAATGGATTATTTTGGTAATATGCAGCTGAACACATTTAACCTACATATGAACATACCAAACTCAACACGCTTGAAAATGCACAAACAATATAGTGGATACATTAACATTAACGTTCCACTATACAATTTTATATATTTCCATCGATCCTTGTAATGGCAAGAATGATAATGAATATTAATGGTTCAACCTATTATTGCTCACTTTTCATCTATTTCTGAAACTTAAGATTGCCACCCCTTTTTGATTTGTCTAAAAATAAATGTGTCTCTTCATATCAGACCTTTGGCAGAATTTGTGAAAAAACACTCTCTTCCAGCTCCAGCAGGCTTACATGAGGAAGGAACATTTCCGTAAGAAGGTTAAACATCCCTTTAAAAAAAAAAGTCAGAGATAAACAATTAGACTAAGACATAATATCTATATCTCCATCTTAAAATTATAATTGTAAGGTAACTTCAAAAAAGCAGTATACGCTGAAAGCAGAATAGCAGGGGGTCTCAAACATTTCCTTTAATGGGAACTACGGTACTTATAATTAAGAAAACGTTCAACAAAGTCAAATTGTGAGTAAGCACATTCATTGTACTAGAAAATTTACATACACATATCCTTCAACCATTGAGCGCATCAATCTTTGTGCCTCAAGCTACCTGTAAGAGAACATCTCTATAACGTCTCTATAACGTCTCTATAAAAATCTACTGAACACTAAGTAGGAACCAAGCATTGCTGAAGTCAGTATATCCAGTAGGGCTTAAAGCTTGCTACTCCTTCCATAAAGAGTTCAGTCCACATGAACATAAAGCTGAGTTTTTGTTCTGTTTTTGTTTTAACAGAATATTGCTCAGCCACATTTTCTCTTCTTATACTAAGTTATTTAACCTTTTCCAAACAATTACTGCCTCTTCAAAAGCAAGTATTTCTACCACATGGCAGATGTATACATTCATTTTTTTATGCCGATGGCATTCATGTTAAATACCTATTGCACCGGCAGATATGAAAACGCCAGATTAAAGTTACGTTATTCGGCGGTTTGGCCTATAGTAACAATCATGTTACTAATCCTTTTTTCCCCCTAAAAAATACAATTACCATATCAATTATTATTCTCTGAAGGAAAACCATTATATGTTATTTATGCAGCTAAAAATATTCCACATACACTTAATGCGTATGGTAAAAAATAGACAAGACTCAAAGAAGGCCTTCCATCTTGTTATTGCTCTTAAATACGGTATATAGTTACACACAATTCTATTGTAAAAAAAAAAATGTAAAAAATTATACTTACTGATATCATCGGTCCAATTGTGTGAGCTCTGATACAGGGTTTAAAAATAATTAAGGAAAACTTTGAACATTCTTACCAAAACCAATTATCTTCCTTTACAAGGTTTACCAAACAGAGAAGAAAACAGCACAATAATGTTTCTAATATCCAGAGACCAGGTGTAACCATCAAATTTCCCCAAACTAAAATGGTAAGAATACTTCCATAAAAAGTACTTTTTTTTATTGGGTTAGTTGCAGAAAGGTGAGATTTCCCCTGACTTTGTACTTGATCTTACAAAAAAATTATTCCAGTCTCAGGTGACAAATTGATTAAACAAAAATCCAAGCGCATAGTGGTCAATAAAGAGTGTCATAGGTGAGCTACAATTGAATTAAAAAAATATCAAATTTCTGTGTTACGTATGAATTATGAATAACCAACCAAGCGGAGACCTTTATTTCTTAATTTTCTCTATTTTAACAAAAACAAGTCTTTTTTTAAAAAATATATATATATTAATTTTCCAAAAAGATGCCAGTTCTTTTAGTTAGTTGTAAACAATCAGCAACAGAGAATAAAAAATGTCTGTAGAAAATCCAGTATTTTTAGCAGCCATAGACCCAATGTTTCAGATTCACATAACTGCCTGCACACACGATTAGGCATACAGGAAGGCAGGCAGATCCCTACACAGCACAGAGGGCCAGGTTTTTTTTATTAAACTACCACCGTTTCATTCTTGAAATAAACTTTTATTAAAATACTTAGGGTGTCGCTGTGCCTTTAAATCTCTGCATCTCTAGAGGTTTCATTAATTATTGGATAACATTAGACAAAATCATTTGTAGAATGCGAAATAGTTGGCAAACACGACCTAATGGCTCTACTGCTGGTAAGCTGAGTACACCCAATTTTACTTTATATGCGAGGAACAATTTGAAACGGACCAATGTTAACATTTATATCGCAGGACATCTTTTTATCGTGTCTCGTTAGGTACATTTCTAAACTAAACATCATCCAGTCCAGACGTCTCCCGGTAGCGTCCTGTGTGTGTATGCTCGCGGCTCGCATGTGTTCTTGCACTGTACAATATTGTACTATTACGAAGCAGGATATGATTAGCTTGGGAAGAGCTACCGGCAGCTCCCTCCGGCAGACGTCCGGGCTCCAATGGCTCATTTCATCCAACAGCTCCGCTTGCGACATGCCGGAATATTTAAGAAAACCCGCCACCACCAGCAGAAGACGGCACTTGGCAAAACAAAAGAAGGAAAGCTTTCACGACGCTCTCGCGAGATCTGGGTGTTTTGCCGGGAAAATATTCATCAAGGTCTGCGAAATACCAGGGCTGTTATGCTACTTCCGATCTGCTGTAGGATACACCGCGAAGCGTTGAGTCAGTGTTGCGTCATTTGACATGTTATAGCGAGTGCAGGGCAACCAATTGGTTGTTTTACATTGTGCCAATTAGTTCTGGTCTAGTGGTCTGTATGTACCGTGAATACGGGTGAACTGGCACTCTGGGCTTTTGAAAAATGAAGTTACCGATTATAAAACAACCCCCCAATATTAGAATATTTAGGAAAAAAAGAAAACGCCTGAATATAAGCCTACCCTATAGGAAAAAAGTTTTACTAGTAAATATTAATTCACACGTAAACTATTTTTTCATATTGAGAAAAATGCATGATTTGTTTTTATTTCTTTTTATTTGCCACTCTGCCCCAGTTATGCACATCTGCCACCCATATATGCCTGATACCTCCTTTTATGCCACTCTGCCCCCAGAAATTCCTTATAGCCCCCTATATGCCACTCTGCCTCCCTAATAAGCCACACTGCCCCCAGATATGCCCTTTAACCCCCTATTTGCCACTCTGCCTCCCTGACATTCATACCACCCTACTGTCCGGATTTAGGCGGGACAGTCCTGATTTTGGGTCTCAGGGCTGGGCTGGCCCACCAGGATACCGGCGGCCGGAGGAGGCTTTCAAAGCCTCTTTGGGCCGCCGGCGTCTAATGAAATTAAAGGGGCTGGTGTGCAAGCACCGCGCTGCCCAATGGCTGTGCCTCAGCTCTTCGGTCCACCCCTGTTAATTTCATGAACGGCCTCCACCCGCTGCCCCCACCATACATCAGGAAGTAGTGGTAAATCGGGGGGGGGGATTAGTGTTATATAGGGGGGTTTAAGGCATTTCTGGGGACAGAGTGGCAAGCCTAGGGGTAGATGTGCATAACTGGGGGGGCAGGTTGGCAAATAAAAGGAAATAAAAACAAACATTTCTCAATCATAGCTTTTATTAAATATGATTTTTTGATAATATGATAATAGATTCTACTATTTTCCTGAGTTTAGAAATACGCAATGTTTTTATGTTTTTTTGCCTTTTTTCTGCACGTTATGGGGCAATAAGTACAGGTAGCGTTTTGCTATTTCAAAACCATTTTTTCCAAATCTGGTAATTCTTCCTCCCATGTGCCATTTCCGGTATCTTTGAAGCCGGCCAATGCAATTTACCCCATCAAATCATATATTTTATGACTTTATGGTAGTAAAAAAAATTTGTATTTTTTTCACACACGTTGTAATCCAGGTATAAATTTACAGCGGTATATGTCCCTGCCAAACAACACCCCAATATGTGTTCAGCAACATCTCCTGAGCGCAGTGATACCCCACATGCATGGGTTTGTAGGGCTATTTGGGAGGTAAAAGGCCACCTTTGTGAGGTGTGTATTTTTTGCCATTTAGACATCTGATCCTACTGTCCCCATGTCATCTTTGAACCCGCCCAATTCTATTTACCCCATCAACTTTTTGAACATTTTTTTTTTACTAATCACTGATTAGTGAGCTGGGCTCCATTGACCTTGCATGGTTGGATGCAGTACCGGCATTTAACCTGCACGATAGACCCTCTGTGAACTCTATTGTTAATGCCATTGTGTGAATGACGGCAACATCATTTACAGGATGGCACTTGTGGTTGCTCTTCGGAGCAATCACAAGGCTATCGGGGTAGGGGGTAGTGTTACTGACGTGCCTCGATATCGAGGCACGTCAGCAACACAGTTTATGCTTAGGAAGCGATTCCGATCGCTTCCTAAGCTGTTTTAGCCGGCCGCCGCGATCTTTGATGATCGGTGCGGCGGCCATTGTTCTTCCGGGGAGGGCTTTCCTCCCTGGATCCACGGTCAGCCTCACTTGTGAGGCTTCCTTGGATGCTGCAAAGCCGCCAATCGCGGCGGGCTTTTTCGTTATCACGTTGCACGGCAACCCCGTACATGTACGGGCTTTGTAGTTAAGGGGTTAAAAAAATCTCTGCTGCTGTGGACTCTTCCAATAAATGCTCAGCCAGCATTATGGTGGACACCTGGTTGACTGAGAATCATAGGAATTTTAGTTCACAGCTAGCATCTGCAGCTTTACTGTTGCTGCACTTCCCACGACGCTCAGCCAGCATCATTGAAGTAGTATGTCTGGCTGAGCCTTATGGGAATTCAATTCAATGTGTTGGTTATTTTTAATATGCATGACTGTGCTGACAAAAATGAAGCGTGTTTTAAGTGGCGATGCAAGCGGGACATTTTAAACTGCAATTGCTTGTATTGGTGAGTTCCGCAAGATTTTTATTTTTTTTTAAAGTGTCCCTCTTTCACATTTTGAAATGTTGAGAGGTATGGACATGCATTTTAATAGTAGAATAAGTGCATGGAAAATTTTAAAATACCAGCATTTGAAATTCCTTGAGGTGTCTAGTTTTCAGAAATATATGGTTTGATGGGGTAAATTGCATTGGCCGGCTTTAAAGGTAACCGAAATAGCACATGTGGCAGAACAACCATATTTGGAAAAACAATTGTTTTGAAATAGCAAAACGCTACTTGTACTTATTGCCCAATAACTTGCAGAAAATAACATAAAAACATTGAGTATTTCTAAATGCAGGACAAATAGTAGAATCTATTTAGCAGGTTTTGTCAAATAAAAGTGAGAAAGTTTTTTTTTCAATTTTTCATCATATATTATTTTTTTTTTTATAGAAAATAGATGATGTGATCAAAAAAAAAATATCTGGAGAAAAAATATATATATAACATGTGTGGGTATACTAAATGGGTTACAGCGAAACACGAGCACCGCGTAAGTGTTAAAACAGCCTGGTCCTTACGAGGTTAAACAGTACAAGGGGGCAATAGTCACAGTAAGCCACACATAATTCTCCATCAGGCCCTCATTTGCACATGGCTCAGTGTTTGCACTCAGCCCAGTAGGGGGTCGCTATAGTAGTCTGTGGGGAAGATAGTAAACATGGGCGGTTCCCTGACTTCTGGCTGAAACCGGCTGGATAACTTGGTGCAAATACTGGCCATGGAGGTCCCTGTCCTGTAAGTCTTCACCCGAGGGAGAGTAACACACCACACGTAACCCCCCCCCCAAAAGGCAGGTAAAAGTAGCACTGTACCGGGGGGGGGGGAATTAGTCACAATAGACCCCTTGTACCTACCTCTCCAAAAACAGAACCCCTTCCAAGACCAGGGCCTATAGTTTGTAGGGAAGACCAGTACGTAAAAAAAAACGCATTCCAAGAATCCCCTATGGACGTATTGGTACGTCCTGCCCTTCTTGCAGCGGCAGGGACACATCAGCCTGGACTTCCCCCTGACAGCAGAAGCCAGCATCGCTGCCTGATCTCATGTAACAGCTTCCGACACAAAAGCCGGAAAACTGTTACATTTTTAAATGCCGATCCTGCTGGGATATCCGATCGCTCCGATGAGGCACAGACACTGTGATCTCTATGCAAGTCTGCGTGTGATCGGTGCAAGGGGATCGCAGGGAGGAGAGTGAGAAACCATGTTTCTCACTCTCCTCACATGCTGAAAAACAAAACGGAGAAAAAAATTGGTTAGTGATTTAAAAATAAGTAAATCAATCACTAAAATAATACAATAAATAATAAAAAAAACAATAAAGTGAGCTAAGTGATGTCATTGTGACATCACTGTCATTAAAGAATAACCAGAATGAGGAATCTGCAGACTCCAAGGGAACCCAGGTGCTTAACAGTGCCAGGAAGGGCCAGTTCCCCAGTAAATCCATTAGGTAAATAAAGGCTCAAGGCACTCAAGAGTTCCAAGGTCAGGCAGATTTATTGAGACAAAAAAACAACGTTTCGACCTCACAATGAGGTCAACTTGAGAAAGACTTCATTGTGAGGTTGAAATGTTGTTTTTTTGTCAATAAATCTGCTTGACCTTGGAACTCTTGAGTGCCTGGAGCCTTTATTTACCTACTGAAATCACTGGCATTAATAACATGTTCAAGAGGTACCTAAGAGGACCTCTAACCATTAAAAAAAAATATGCAAAAAATTTAATAAAAAAATTAAAAATATATAAAAGATAATAATAATAAAAAAGAAAAAACCCTTACATCCCATTGATCTAACACATCTAAACAGTATAACCCTCCTGCCCCTGTTCACAACCCCCAAACCCATTAAGCCATAAGCATAAAAATTCTACGAATAATGTACACCTACGAATAATGTAGTATGTTCCCTACAAGTGCTGGGAAAGTATGGAAAATCTATATAAATTAGGTATTTCTGAAATCAGGACACTTGAACTGATAAACTTGGAGGGGATTTTCCATCACTTTATCTAATTTTGTGAGGATTCAGAGGGAACATTTATAAAAAAAAAATTCACTAAAAATTTTCACTAGCTTTTACTAAATTTCTCATCCTAAATTTTCAGCTAATCATCTAACTATGGTATCAGAAAGCTCTATCTCTCCTTGAAAAAACAATATATATAATTTACATGGGTACACTATTCACAGGAAAGGAGAATAACCGCTGAACCGACATGCCACAAAAATTGCAAAATTGCTCCGGGACTTGAGGTACCAAAAACCCCTGGGATTGAAAGGGGTTAACAAAAGTGTGCCTTAACCATTCCTCAGAAGACCTTGGATGCGGAATGGTATTAAGTTTTCATTTCCACATATAACTGTATTTATTTTTTACTGTATTCCACTGGCTGATGCTGGTAGTGTATGTTAAGCACAACATCACACTAGTCTCTTTCCTCCAAAAGGGCAAGATCCGGGAATCAACGATGGGGTAAAATATACTGAGACAGGGAACGCACACTAATTAATTATTATATATCATGCCACTAGATGGTCGTAGTGCTACATGCTGTGCAGCTATGTGCAGAAAATGTAGAATACTATACATGTCAGTTTACATACATCTTCAAATAACATTGTCAACCTAACATTCTACTTGGTATCATGTATGGATAAGATTATGAAAATATATGTACCCTCCAAAATAAACAATGGGACTCTGTTTATCACCTGAGAGCTAGAATGGGGAGTAAACATATTAAAAAACATGGTAACTGTATTTCAGAATTATGCCATACTGTGACTAAGGGGCGGGTTCCAGGGCCTGCTCCTGCGCGATGCAGGGAATCCTGCCTCAGCAGCATTCTTTTGATCCATAGTGGTATGGCATCCTGCTCCTCGAGTAATATGTGCGCCGTGTTCAGTGGCACAAATGTGTTGCAGATGGTGGGGGGGCTGCTGTATTAAAGGCATAGTATCATTGGTGGGATCCTAGTTAAAGGGAGCAGAGCCTTTCAGGCCTGCATCCCTTCACTGTATGCCTGAGGGGAGTGGTGCGGATGCTCCGGTCATATGGTGCATATGTGCCATGAACTATCCTATCGAGGTAAGCCGTTCTCAGCTTCCACTTTGCTGCTCCTGGGTGGCATGGCTTCTCATCTATTCCTTTCTGTCTCCCTACACTGGATATGTAGAGGGTCTCACAGAACACCATTGTGGGTTCTAGTACAAGTTACAGGTCCCTGGCTATCCCTCTGGTCACTGTGAGGTGGTATAGATGAATAGTATCCTAATCCATACACCACATCTATGCCCAACGATAGAAATGCGATTTTGAGACAACCATGCTCGCAAATATTTGTGAGCTTTGCTATTTTTTACAGGAGGTTCCTCAATGGCATTTTCTGGATCATACATCTTATAACATAAATACCCAAGAAACAGACACACTTCATGTGGACACCTCAAACTCTGAGCACTGAGTAAACCAAAGGACACAGATTTATAGGAAGGAGGGGGGGTAGTCCCTCTGATGTCAAGATGAACCTAATTTCATACACCTGAGAATGCTGCCGACTGTGCCTTTAAGAAGAGGATTTCTATGCACGCGCGCCACTGGAGGGTGTGCGAGAGACGGAACGCGTTCTCCTTCTCTGTTGGGACGGCCCTGCAGTTGTGTTCCGGCCGTCCTGAAGATCACGGTGCCGGGAAGAAGATCGCGGCACCGTCAACGCTGGGGAGTGAGCAGGTCTGCCACGTCGGACCCCTCTTAGTGCGTCGCCATATCGGCTGCGCGGGTGGGAAGGAGGACGCGGCGTGGGACGAAGGTGAGTACGGCGGTGGGGACCTGACACGTGCGTTCGTATGGATCAACAATAAAGAGGCTGATCGCTGATGAAACTGACGAAAACCAAAATGCAAATGTTCTGAAAACTCATTATGATTCATCGCCATGTGTAGCCACCATTACAAGCCCTTTTGGCTCTATTACAAGTCGTTTTGGTGCTCATTGATACTGATACTGTGTAGGAGGGTACATATCAATGACTAAAAGGTAGACATTGCCAGAAATACAGGGGTGATCAACAATTGCCTCCTAAACGTCAATGATGTAGCTGAAATGTCCCGATAACAAGTCATTCAGCAACACCAAACACCCACCCCAGGAGATCGGTCACAACCGCCACTGTGAGATCTTGCCACTGCGCATCCTTTAAAAAAAATAAAGAAGTTGCCAAAGTTGGATAGGTACTGCATTCAAACATGCAAGTCAATGGAGCCCAGCTTTCTAATCACAATGTGATTAGTATAATAAATAAAAGTAATAAGTAATAACATTTAAAAATAATTTTCCACTGATGTCACCATCCAGTTTAAAAAAAAAAAAAATTATATATATTTATATATATAAATATTTAACGAGGAAGTCCTAAAATTAGCGCTATAACTACAAACGACTCTTGCATGGAAAAAGTTAAAATACTGGCATGTTAAATGTCCATGGGGTTTCTACTTGGGGTATAAAAAATGTATGATTTGATGGGGTAAATTGAATTGGCTGGGTTCAACAATGTCTCAATTAACACAGGGGAAGGATGACCACATGTCAAATTTCCAATTTGAAAAATGCACATGTCCCAAATGTGACCTTTTAGCCCCCAAACAACCAGACAAACCCATGCATGGAGGGTATCACTGTACTCGGGAGATGTTGCTGAACACATATTGTGGCGACAAAGTGTGTGGGAAAAATACACACAAAAAATATTACTGCAAACTTTGACAAAGGCTGGTGGTAAAATGTGTGCATTGAAAGAGTGAAAATACCAGCCTTTGAAATACCCTGGCATGTCTAGTTTTCAAAAATATATGGTTTTACTGGGCACATTGAATTGGCAAAGCTCAAAGATGTACCAAAATAGGGCATTGGCACTGGATCACCAAATAAAGTTCAACATTGAAACTTTGACAAAGGCTGGTGGGAGAATTGGTGCATGGAAAGAGTTAAAATACTGGCATTTGAAATACCCTGGAGTGTCTAGTCTTCCAAAATATATGGTTTGATGGGGTAAATTGCATTGGCCATTTTCAAAGATACCTGAAATAGCACATGGGGGCAGTATTACCATATTTGGAAAAAATGATTTTGAAATAGCAAAACTCTTCTTGTACTTATTGCCCCATAAGGTGCAGAAAAAAGCAAAATAAATAAATAAAAACATTGGGTATTTCTAAACTCAGGAAAAATAGTACAATCTACTTTGCATGTTTTTTCATTCGTTTCCATAGATAAGTAAATAATTAAAAATATAAAAAAAACATAACACTTGCATTTCTCAGTTTTGCAATCTAGTTCTTAAGTTCTTGTTTTGAGTACTTTGGCTTATTAATCAAAGCTCCTCTTTTTAATTCACTGTAAAAGGTCAGTATTGTTTTTGTACTATCTAGTAATAGGGGGAAATCTTTTTTCTGAAATTATTTTCCCAGACCTGACATGTAATTCCCAATAAGTCACTGAGCAAAAGCTGTGTGAACTACCGTTGGTTTTACCTTTTACTTTTAAAATTTCTGAAGCCAAACTCCTTTTTTATTACATAACTTTTATGAGATAGCTTTTAAGCAATTACATCACAAACTGAGGCAGTGTGTTGCCACTAAAATTTCACCCAATTATTATTTCATTTTGTGCTAAAGGTACCGTTTAATGTCCCAGACAGTCTGTCCAGAGAAGAATGCAAATTCAAGTAATTAATATGCATTAAGTAAATAAGATAATGTCTGTCAATTTGAAATTAGGATTGTAAATTGTAAAGCCTGCTCACTTTTTCTATATCTAAGTCTAGATTGTTATTTGATACAGTACTTTTGTCATGCTTACCCATTGAACAGCATATCAATGAGTCTACAATTGAGCTGCAAAAATTGTGTGTCCTGCCAGTGGTATCTTTACCTCTGGAGCCGCCCTACCCCTGACCAAGGGCAGCGCCCTCAGTCGCCTCAGCCACCTCTGTGGTCGATCTCTGGTTCACTAAAAGGCATGCGTCTTTATGAAATGGAGCGCTGAGATATGATGTCATATACCGACCTGCCATATCTGAAACGCACGCGGCACCTTTCAATGAAGTCTATGGAGGTTGCGCTGAGCTGGCATAACGTCCATAGCTGAATTCTTGCTTGTAACTGGCCCATTGTTCTGAGGGACAATGTAGGGTTTGAGAGCCGGAGAGGATGATCTTCCCCGCCACAGTTTTGTACCAGGGGGACTGCCGCCCTAGGCCTGCAATAGACAGCCCTCCATTTATGTTAGCCCTCCCTGAGTTAGTCAAGATAGATCAGGGGATTTCCCCAATCGTCCCATGATCTCCACTGCTTGCAAAAGGTTAATTATATATATATGTAAGTGTATTTATACAAGATTGCAATTCAACAAGAGATTGCAATTATTGGCATTATCATATTTGCTCAAATATAAGACAAGTTTTTTTTCCAGGGCAAATCCTCAGCAAAATACCCCTTGTCTTATATTCGAGGTTGTTTTATAATCCAAGCTCAAATAGAGGTCTGACTATAAGACTAAGATCCAGCGCTGCAGGGGACCTGGATCTTCCTCTCCGGCAGCCGGTAAAATGCACGATGTGCGCAGACAACCTCTGCTTCTCCCGGCACTTCCGCTAGGGCTTTTATGAGGGAGCGCCGGGTAGCAGCAGAGGTTGTCTACGCGCATCATGTAGATATTCACCGGCTGTCCCCACTAGACACCAGGGAGTCTGAAGCATATCAGGGGGCAAAGTGGCATATAGGGGGGTATAAGGCACATCAGGGAGGCAGAGTGGCATATAGGGGGTATAAGGCTTATCTGGGAGGCAGAGTGGCATATAGGGGGTATAAGGCTTATCTGGGAGGCAGAGTAGCATATAGGTGGTATAAGGCATATCTCGGGGCAGATGTGCACAAACGGGGGACAGGTTGGCAAATAAAAGGAAATAAAAACGAGAAATGCATTTTTCTCAATCATAGTTTTTACTAAATATGAAAAAATTGTTTACATGTACATTCATATTTACTAGTAAAACTTTTTTCCTACATGGTAGTCTTATATTCAGGCTTTTTCAGTTTTTTTCTTAATTGATTACTATTACCATGTTTGCTTGATTATAAATTATTATATTCAAAATTTGAATAATTTTGAATATAATAATTTATAATCAAGCAAACACGGTAATAGTGAAATCATTAGGGTCTCTTTATTTGTTTTACTTAACGTTTTATTACACTGGCTGCAGCATGGAAAACTATCCTGCAGTTAGGGACAGACAAACTTTGATTCTTCCTGTGAGCTGATCAGTAATTCAGTAATTAACTACCCTAGAAAAAAAACATTTTGTGCAAACTATATGTTAGAGGTCTCCTGAAAAGTGACACAGACTGTGTCATTTTTCAGGAGACCTCTAACATATAGTTTGCACAAAATGTTTTTTTTCTAGGGTAGTTAATTACTCCCCTGCCTCATTGCATTGTGCCCGTTGCCTAAAGCACATACACAAACATAAAACTGTTAAGATTTTGTTCAATATTGGATAAAAGTATCAGTTTCATGTTTTAGTTAACCCCATAAGGAATAAAGTATTTTTATAATTCTTGATATGTTTGTTTTAACTGTAATTTCCCCCACTCTTATTTATCTTACCTACCCAAATTGTATTTGTTTCAGGACAAATATAGCTTTTTTTAATCCCTTGATGACATTTAACCTGCCAGGCATGCTGTCTCTTACAAGATGGTGATGCCCAGAGGATCTGTCCAGGCCTGAGACCTCTGAGCTCCCCCTGCACGATAATTACAGGTCAATCAACAATGCAGGTCAATGGAGCTCACCTTTTGTAATCACTATGTGTAAAATATATTTAGAAAAAAAGAAAAATACTTCTTAATTTAGTACCAGTTAAAAATAATGCCCCAGTGATGTCACCATTACATCATAAAGGGAACCATACAGTTCCAAGAAAATAATGAAAAGAGGTCTACATTTTTAAAAAATAAAATAAAATTGAAAAAGTTCATTTTTATGAGCAAGTCCTAAAAAAGTTGTTTTATCTTCACAAAAACCCTGGCATACAAAGTATAAAAATAAATAAAGATTGAATTGGCCGGCTTAAAAAATGCCCCAAATAGGAGATAGGCGCAGGATGACCAAAATTCTAATTTGAAAAGCCAAATTGTGCATGCCCCAAAAGTGGCCTTTTAGCCCCCAACAACCTGACAAGCCTATGCATGGGAGGTATCACTGTACTCAAGAGACGTTTCTGGCTTCAACGATGTCTCAAATAGTACATGGGCACACTATGAACATATTTGTTAAAAAAATGGCCTTGAAATAGCAATATGCTACTTGTACTAATTGTCCTATAATTTGCAAAAAAACATATACTATATGGACAAAAGAACTGGGACACCTGACCATAACATCAAGAGGAACCTTTATGACATCGCATTCTAAATACATAGACATTAATATGTAGTTGGTCAACCCCCTTTTGCATCTACAACATATTCCAATCTACTAGGAAGGCTTTCCATGAGATTTTGGACAATTTGCCCATTCATCCAGTAGAGCATTTTTGAGGTCGGGCACTGTTGTCTGACAAGAAGGCCTGGCTTGCAATCTCCATTCCACTTCATATGAAAGGTGTCAAGTTCTTCACACCAAACTCATCCAACCATGTCTTTATAGACCTTGCTTTGTGCACTGGGGCATAGCCATGCTGGAATAGAAAAGGGCCTTCCCTAAACTGTTCCCATAAAGTTGAAAGCATAGTATTGGCATGCTGAAGCATTAATATTTTCCTTCACTGGAAGTAAGGCCTAGCCCAACTCCTGAAAACAGTCCCATACCATTATACCTCCTCCAGAAAAACTTTAAATTTGGCACAATGCAGTCAAACAGGTAACTTTCTCCTGGCATCCTACTGTCCCAGACTCGCCCATCAGCCTGCGAAACAGAGAAGTGTACACATTTCTCCAGAGTCTAGTGGAGGTGTGATTTACACCTGATATGCCAGTTGAAGTTTAGAACTCTTCAGTGTTGATGACTTTAACACACCATGCACCTCAGCACTCGCTAACCCTGCTCTCTGACTTTACCTGGTCTTCCACTTCATGGACTTCCTGCTGTTCCTAAACGCTTCCACTTTCCAATTATAACTCTTACAGTTGACCGTCTAATATTTAGCAAGGATGAAATTTTACAAACTGACATATTGCAAAGGTAGCATCCTATCACAATACTGCACTTGAATTCACTGAACTCTCCACAAAGACCCATTTTTTCACAAATGTTTGTAGGGCGCCGAGCGGTCGCTCATGAAGTTTTCAGCAACCGCTTGGCGACCCTCACTCTCCGTGATGCCATCGCGGTGCCAGCGTTTCATGCTGAGCACCGGAATATGATGTCAGTGGGTAGATAGTGAGAAGGGGCCGGGGGGGAGGCAGTGAGAAGGGGCAGAGGGGGAAGGCAGTGAGAAGGGGCAGAGGTGGTAGATAGTGAGAAGGGTCAGAGGGGGAAGGCAGTGAGAAGGGGCAGAGGTGGTAGATAGTGAGAAGGGTCAGAGGGGGAAGGCAGTGAGAAGGGGCTGAGGTGGTACATAGTGAGAAGGGTCAGAGGGGGAAGGCAGTGAGAGGGGGAGAGGGGATAGATAGATAGGGAGAAAGGGGGAGAGGGGGAATATATTGAGAAGTGGGGAAGGGGGTACATAGTGAGAGAGGGGAAGGCAGTGAGAAGGGGGAGAGGGGGTACATAGTGAGAAGGGGCAGATAATAAGAAGGGGAGTGGTAGATGGGAGGGTGAATGTGTACGAGAATGAATTAATGTGTGGATGAATTATGTGAATGCATACGAGAATTAATTAATGTGTGGATGAATTGTGTGAATGCGTACGAGAAAGAATTAATTAATGTGTGGATGAATTGTGTGAATGCGTACGAGAATGAATGAATTCATGTGTGGATGAATTGCTTGAATGATTTGTGAGACTGCATTAATGAATATGTGTAAATGATTCGTGTGAATGAGTGAGTAAATGTGTAAGTGTTTGTGTCTATCATGGATGCTTAAGTGATTTGGGGAAATGCAAAGATGGCACATGAAGGGTGGGCTGTTTGCTGACAAAGATGTCTTACACTGGGCTGTTAGCGGACAAAATTGGCTCAGGCTGGGCTGTAATATGGGTGTAATCTGGGTGCTGATCAGGTTCTATGTGGGCAATGTGGACACCAGGGCTGGCTTTGGGGTGTGCAACCTGTGGTCTATGCCTGTAATTTAGGGGGTTATCTGAGTTTATATGTGAATTCCAATTGATTTATACCTCCAAAGCTTGGTGTGTGTTATTCTGTTGATATGTATCTGGTACGCTCTGTTTCCATACATTATTATTGTATACCTACAAATAGAGGGTTTGTATGTCTGATTCTGTTTATTTAATCTATACCTTCAACGCTGAGTTAACGTGTGATTTTCAATTGATCTATACCTGCAAAGCTTGGTTTTTGTGTTGATTCTGTTGATCTATACCTGATATGCTTTGTTTCTATACATCATTTATGCATACCTGCAAATATAGGGTTTGTATGTGATCTATACATGCAAGTTCTGTTTATATGTGTTTGATCTATAGTTCACAGGGAGGAAGGAAAGGAGAGGTATGGCTTAGTGAATGAGGGACAAAGGGACTGGGAATGATTTCAGGGGAGAGGACCTCTCAAAGTCATGGTCAGGGTGAGAAGGGGGGAAGAATGCACTGATTACCACAGTCTTCCCCTAATCTGCAGTCAGTGTGGCAATTTTTTTTGGTGTGGTAGGGGAGGGAGTGATTGCATGCTAGGAAGCGTGGAGCAGGGCCCAAGGAAATGCTTTCTGGGGTACAATTTTTTCAATATTTAAAAAAATGTTTTTGTTACAGCTGTTTGTTAGCTGTATTTTCCTTGTATTTAATGTATATTATTGTTTCCAGTTATATATTACTGTATTTGTTTGCACTTGCAAATAAACTATCTTTAATGAAAGCTAGTTGTTACAAGATTTTTTTTTCCTTTCTTTTTTTGGGGGAAGGGAGGCACCAGAGGAGTAGTCCACACAGGGCGCCAGAACACTTAAGGCTGTATGCAATAGGCGAATGCAGAGCGTGGCACATGTCACATTAATTATTTTTCTTTAGTCCTACATGTTTTTGTAACCTAACAACACCTCTGCCTTGTGTGGCAACTGCATGTAGCAGGTATACCCACCTGACCTCTTTTTCAATAATTTCCTTTATGTGGCCCCTCCACAGCACTGGTGGGACCTGTTCCAACATTTTGTTATCTTAACTTGGATACAGTATGTCCATTCTGTCTGAATGCTGTGCAACAGAAGTGTCACTATTTCTATTTCTAATGTCCCTTGTGCAGGGACACAGTCTGCCATAACTTATGTAATTTTACCAAACAAAGAACATGAGCATTGGAATAGGTAAACCACAAAAGTTGTAAAGTAAAGAAATCCCTTATGTTAATTTGTTGTCTGGTTCTCAGGTGTAAACAAAAACCTCCAGATAGAATTTGCCTCGTGATGGTTGTTTTTTTTTACTAAAATAAGCAATAGTCTGGCAGTGGCATTTTTTAAATTTTTTCCCAAAATTATGTTATTGTATCCAAAATTACACAAATTATTACATAAAATGAATACCAAAGTCTAAAGTCACTAAAGTCCAGGGTACCCTGAGCTTTCGTAACTGAACAAAGAATTTGAGAATTAAATGGCCTTATAGAAGTTGGAGATTAGAATGCAAACGAGGCCTATGTTACTGTCTGCACCAAATGACAAAATTTAAAGGGGGCGTCCATTGGAAACTGAGCACTGAATACCGTGCCGAATGCACTAATGTTGATTAGTATTGAGAGAAATAAAACTTGTTTTTATTGTTCCAATAAATGTTCTATATATGCAGACATGCAGGCTGCACTTCTAGGCAGTCATGTGATTTTTGAAAGACCGTCCCTCCTCAAGTACCACACTGAGTTAATTGTTAAAAGTGCTACAAAAACCTCCTGCTTATTCTATGAAATCTTTCCCTTCATAGATTTTTATTAGCCTAAGGGGTTTGTTCACTAAATGGAGGTGTGCTGTTCAACATCTTAACTTCACTTTTCATTGTAATTGGCCAACCCCAGTGAGTTTCTGTTACAAGAAGTGCTTGGCTGTTCCTGTATAATTTATTGTTAAATCAACATTTTTTCAGTTTCCTCACCAGGGGAAGGCTGGGTTGGGGACAGGGGGGCAATTGCCCTAAATCTAAACTAAACGGCCGAGCGGGCTAGGGCCATCTTTAATGTTTCGGTTTCCTCACCAGGGCAAGGCTGGGTTGGGGGGCAATTGCCCTAAATCTAAACTAAACAGCCGAGCGGGCCAGGGCCATCTTTAATGTGGGACAAAAGTCCGCAAGCACTTCCACAGGGGCCCTGCTGCTTTACATGTGTGTCTCTTGTTCCGCCCAGGGGAAGCAGGAACCCAGCGGAGTCACGTGAATTTACGTCACGTCACATGACCCTGCTCCTTTCCTCTTTTAAAGAGAATTTGTTCGCACAGAGTGCGAAAAACACAGTAGGAAGCAGTGGCCCCTGCATACATCTGCGAGCAGCACAGAGAGATCTGCAGGTCAGATAAGGAGGTGGGGGAGGGTGTACGAATAAGTATGTGTGATTGATGGAAGAATAAGTATCTGCAAATGAGAATCTGTAAATGAGTGAATGAATGAGTATCTGTGAATAAGGGACTATCTGTGAATGAGTATATGAATGAGTGAATTAATGTGTGTGATAGCATGGATGTGTAAGTGGGAAAAAAGCATGGCGCAGAGAGGCTATTTGAGATTAAGATGCCACAGGCAGGCTGTTTGGGGGCAAAGGTTGTCGGTGTGATGCAGAGCCTGTCCTAGTGTGTGTTTGGGTGCCGGTGTGGCAGAGCCTGTCCTGGTGTGTGCGTTTGGGTGTCGGTGAGGTAGAGCCTGTCCTGGTGTGTGTTTGGGTGTCGGTGTGGCAAACTCTGTCCTGGGTGTGTGTTTGATCATCTGTTTCCTGGCACTTACTGTAGAAATAAATTGAACTTTCTAATTTTTACTTATCCAGAGATAAAATACCCTCCTGAATTGGTAGTCGCTTCAGAGGAAAAAACTTTCTAGTCCCAGAAATGAATGAGAGGGAATGTAAAGGTATATTATTTACTCTATTTCAATCTGCATATCATAGTAAAAAGGATTAGTGGCACTAAATTGTGGGTTCAGGCGTCCCATGTATGATTACTTTTTTTTAGTGTACTGATGTACTCCCAATCCCATCACGTTACATCAATATGCGTTAGAAAATCAGGAAAAGATGGGCATGGATGATGGGCTGATTCAGTGGCGCAATGGGCCACTTGACTAGGTCGTTTACCATAGGCAGTATAATAAGCAGTCTGTTTAGTAGATTGGGCTAAGATAATATTGAGTTAGTGATGAGCTAAAACCCATATGAATAATATGCAGATGTCTTAATACATAATATTCCGTTGATATTTTTTTTAAAATATGAAAAAAGTCATTAAAACACCACTTTAATGTGATACTATTTTTTTCTTTCCCGTTTACTGAACCCACGCAAGTTATACCGTATTGGCTCGAATATAGGCCACACTTTTCCCCCCACTTTAAGTCTTTAAAGCCGGTGACCGTCCGCACGATGCGTTTTACCTCTGCCCCCAAGACTTACCGAAGCAGACTCCCGGGTGTCTTGCGGGGCCGGCGGGGGACATCTACGCAACACGCGTATACAACTTGTAAAATTTGTATAAAGTTGTATACGCGTATTGCGTAGATGTCCCCCGCCGGCCCCGCAAGACACCCGGGAGTCTGCTCCGGTAAGTCGGGGGGGCAGAGTGGCAGCATATCTCGGGGGGGGGAGAGGACAGTGGCAGCATATCTCGGGGGGGGAGGACAGTGGCAGCATATCTCGGGAGGGCAGTGGCAGCATATCTAGGGGGGGGAGACAGAGTGGCAGCATGTTTTTTTGGTGCTTTTTTAAAGAAAAAAACTTTTTCTTTAAAAAGCACCAAACTTTTAGGGTGCGGCCTATATATACGGGGGCGGCCTATATCCGAGCCAATACGGTATATTGTTTTTTTCAAGATAAGAAGGGCTTTCTTTAGATGTCATTGTTTTGATTGTATCATATTATTTACTATTAAAAAAAGTATAAAATATTGTGAAAATTTTAGAAAAAAAAAATATATTCTACTATTTTTCCTGAGTTTAGAAATACCCAATGTTTTTATGTTTTTTTCCTTTTTTCTGCACGTTATGAGGCAATAAGTACAGGTAGCGTTTTGCTATTTCAAAACCATTTTTTCCAAATCTGGTAATTCTTCCCCCCATGTGCTATTTTGGTATCTTTGAAGCCGGACAACTCAATTTACCCCATCGAACCATATATTTTTGATAACTAGACAGCCCAGGGGATAATTCAAATGCTATTATTTTAACGCTTTCCATGCACTAATTCTACCACCAGTCTTTGTCAAACTTTGTGGTAGTCACTTTTTTGCATTTTTGTTTCACACACATTTTACTTCAGATATGAATTATCAGGTCCTGGTATATGTGACAAGTCATAAAACATCCCAATATGTGTTCAGCAACATCTCCTGAGTACAGTGATACCTCACATGAATGGGTTTGCCTGGCTGTTTTGGGGAAAAAGGGCAACATTTGGGGCATGCACATTTTTCAATGTTAAATTTTGATATTTGGTGATCCACTGCCCTTGCCCTATTTGGTACATCTTTGAGATTGGCAATTTTTGAAAACTAGACACCCCAGGTTATTTCAAATGCTGGTATTTTAACTATTTGTATGCACACATTTTACCAGCCTTTGTCAAAGTTTGCAGTATCATTTTTTGTGTGTATTTCCCCCATACACGTACTTTAGGTATGAATTTACAGCTCCTGGTATATGTCACACACACACCGCAAAATGTGTTCAGCAACATCTCCTGAGTACTAAAAAGCCACATTTGGGGCATGTGCATTTTTCAAATTGGAAATTAGACGTGTGGTCATCCTTCCCCCGGTGTTAATTGGGACATTGTTGAACCCAGCCAATTCAATTTACCCTGTCAAATCATAATTTTTATGCCCGTGGGCATTGAACATGCAAGTATTTTAACTCTTTCCATGCAAAAATTGTTTTAAGCGAAATCACTAATTTTAGGACTTGCTCATAAAAATATTTTTATATATATATTTTATTTATTTTTTGCCATTTTTTTTTACATTTCTTTGGAACTTAAAGGTTCCCCTGATGGTGACATCAGTGGGAAATAATTTTTCCATTTTACTATTATTTGTTTTTTATATATTTGTTTTTTTTCTTATTATTATTTTTTTTAATTTATTTTACTAATCACATTTTGATTAGAAAGCTGGACTCCATTGACTTGCATGGTTGAGAACTCTTTTCAACTCCATTGTTTTTTTAAAGGACACCGCCATCTTGCGAGTGGTCACAGCGCATCCTGGGGTGAGTGTTCGGTGTCGCTGAATGGCTCATGATGGCGACACTCATGTAAAACGGCGGACGGCGGCGCCCCGGGGAGGGGCCAGACATGGCCCCTGATGATGATCGCGATGTTGCTGAATGCCTCTACGCTCGTTTTCTGCACCTCTTTGAAGTTATGACCCTTTGTTTTCAGGTGACGTGCCTGGACTGTCAATTGTCATTAAGGGGTTAAGTTAACTGAAATGATGTTTGGATGGCTGAAGATGGCCGTTGAAGCACTTGTTCTGAACAAATGTCTCCTTTAAGAGTCTCCCAAGCAAATATAACTTGTGGTAATTTTATATACGATATTTGCTCGATTATAAACAAGGTCATCTTATAATCACACCTCAAATAGAGGTCTGACTACAAGACTAAGATCCAGATCCCCCGCAGTGCTGCAGGAGACCTTGATCCTCCTCTCTGGCAGCCGCGGGACGTCTGCACAACGCGTGCATAAAACCTCCGCTGCTACCCGACACTTCTGCCAGGGCTTCTCTGACTGGCTTCTCTGATACGGGGTTTAGGCCATATCAGCGGGGCAGATTGGCAAATAGGGAGGAATAAGGCATATCTGGGGAGCAGAGTGGCATATAGGGGTGCAAAGTGGCATATCCTGGAAGCAGAGTGGCATCATCAGAGTTCTCCAGGGACACAGGAGTATTAGTGCAGTAGCGGAGTTGGTCAAGGCCTGGTATAGGGTAACTGCCCCCTCCCAGGGGTTGGGTACCTAGGATAGTGCAGCCACAAATCAGGGCCCTGACATAGCAGCAATCCAGAACAAAGCGGAACTAAACTTGGATGGATGTGGAAATCCGAACAAAACTTGGAGATGTCCAGCAGACACCCTGGAGCAGGCATGAGACATAACGGAACATAGAAATGAGCAAGATGCTACAGGCTGGGAGTACGGAAGCTAAGCAGAGTATATAACGGAAACATAGCAAGCAAGGGGGACAGAGCGAGTAAGGAACATAGGAAGACAGGACATACCTGGTACAGAACACAACTAAGGACAGGGAACAAGGAACACAAGGGATGGAGTGAGGAGCCGGAATCCTCAGACGCTTCGCCTTTAAGCAAGGATAGGAAATCTTAACTGGGACATGGGGAAGAGGAGAGAGGAACCGAAATCCTCAGATGATTCAGGGAAAAGAGGGCAAAGGTACATAAGAGAGAGACAGACAAACACGAACACAGGAACTAGCTTAGGACTATGTGATAACAATTGGAGATTCCGTCACATCATATGGCCATAGTATGCTTAACCCAACACTACGCCAAAGTACGCCAATATTCGGTGGGTCCCAACGCTAAACCCTGCCTACTGAATAACTAAAGCTGAAACTGAACATTGAATCTAAACACAAAACCAAGGACATGCCTTTAGACTGCAGACTGAGACAAACATAACAAATGGGTGGGGCACACCTTATAAAGGAAACAGGAGCTGAAGCAAAGAGCAGAACTGGAATAAAGGAATCAGAAGCACAGAACAGAGCATATGGAAATCCAGGAATGGATTACAGCAAAACATGGGAACTGAGGGAAGGAAACTGAAGCAAGGCAAAGAAACTAGACCTGACTTAGAGCGGTCCTTACAGGCATATAGGGGGTATAAGGCATATCTGGGGGCAGAGTAGCAAGCCATGGGGCAGATGTTCATAACTGGTGGGCAAATACAAGGGGAAAAAAATGCATTTTTCTCAATCATAGTTTTTATTAAATATGAAAAAATAGTTTATGTTAATATTTACTAAACTAGGGTAGTCTTATATTCAGTCTTTTTTTCTAAATTAATATTCAAATTTTGGGGGGGTTCTTATAAGCGAGTAAATACTGTAATAACGTATTCTTTCTGGCCAAAATCTGAAAATTTATAAGGATGGCATTTTATGATCTTAAATGTTGTTGCAAAATAGTTATATTTTGTAGAGCAGTTGGAGGAATCCAGAATTAAATGACCTCAGGTTACATTTTAAAGCAGGATATTCTTTAGGAATCCATTGTTCTATTTATATTTTAATAAAGAGACTGATTCCCTAAACAGCGAGAGGCAATCTATCATGAAGATCCAATCCTATTTCTTTTCTTATGCAAAAACGGCTTGTGGGTTCTTCATAATACATAGTTAATGATGAGATACTTATATATATATATATATATATATATATATATATATATATATATATACATATATATATATAATTATTTTAAATTGTGGCATTTACTAAATTGGTAAAATAATCTTTAAACACAGACATTCATAGAGGAAGCAGTGGGTAATGATGACATATTATGACTGCATAGTTGGATTATCAGCACTTGCCTTCTGCTCTCTTTCTTACGTATAACTTTATGTAATGGAAAACTGCTCTCATTATCTGTTGCCATTTGTATAATGAGTACATTTCTTTTTACACTCTAACAACTGATGACTTTGTTTCCTGATGTTGGCTAATTAATTCCTGCCTGTGTTATTATTCAAGTAGTTTCTAAGATAATGTGAGCATAGCAAGCATTTATGATGGATTTAATGTATTAAATTGCAATGCAGTAGAATGTATACACACACACACACACACACAATTGGGTCTGAAAACATTACTCCACTAGCCAGTGGCATAACTAGAAACCACCGGGCCCTGGTGCGAAGAATTGCCCCAGGCCC
Source organism: Spea bombifrons (assembly GCF_027358695.1). NCBI lineage: Eukaryota > Metazoa > Chordata > Amphibia > Anura > Pelobatidae > Spea > Spea bombifrons. The sequence goes on along the minus strand of NC_071092.1, from coordinate 15,247,521 downwards.
CCCAACTTCAACATAGACACACACACAAATCCACATCCATGATCATACACAGACACACACATCCATGATCACTAACACAAGTACATATCCATGATCACTAACACAAGTACACATCCATAATCACACACACAAGTACACATCCATAATCACACACACAAGTACACATCCATAATCACACACACAAGTACACATCCATGATCACACACACAAGTACATATCCACACACAAGTGCACAACCATGCTTACATACATACATACAAACATATATACATACATCCTGCCCCTGCTTACCTCTCACCTCTCCTGCAGCTTTTCACCTGGATCCTCGCGCACAGTGTGCGAGAAGCCTTGGTTTCACCCGATATGCTTCTGTTTCCCTGTGCCAGTTCAAAATAGTTTAGAAAGGGCCCTTCTGACCTGGATTGGTGCGGACCAGGTCGGAAAGGCCCTTTCTAAACTATTTTAAACCAGCACGTGGAGACAGGAAGAAGGTGTTGCACCGGGCCCCCTAGAGGCACGGGTTTTATTTGATCGTTTATTAAAAATTAAACTATTGTAATCAGCTGATACTTATGCAGAAATAAAACATTATTTAACCCCTTCGTGACAAAGGCTGATTTTACTTTTTGTACCCTTTGTGACAATGGCCGTTTTAACATTTCTGCGCTGCTCGTGTTTAGCTGTAATTTTCTTCTTTCCCGTTTACTGAACCCACACACATTAGATATTGTTTTTTTCAGGACAAGAAGGGCTTTCTTTAGATGACATTGTTTTGATTGTATCATATTATTTACTTTTAAAAAAAGTATAAAATATGGTGAAACATTTAGAAAAAAAATGACTGTTTCTAACTTTTAGTTGAAAAATCTTTTACTCATCTATAAAAGGTAATAAAAAAACCTGCTAAATAGATTCTACTATTTGTCCTGAGTTTAGAAATACCCAATGTTTTTATGTTTTTTTCCTTTTTTCTTCACATTATGAGGCAATAAGTACAGGTAGCGTTTTGCTATTTCAAAGCCATTTTTTCCAAATCTGGTAACTCTTCCCCCCATGTGCCATTTCGGGTATCTTTGAACCCGGCCAATGCAATTTACCCCATCAAGTCATATATTTTTGAAAACTAGACAGCCCAGGGTATTCCAAATGCTAGTATTTTAACCCTTTCCAAGCACTTATTCTACCATCAGCCTTTGTCAAACTTTATGGTAGTAATTTTTTTGCATTTGTTTTTTCACACACATTTTACTTCAGGTATATCATAAAACACCCCAATATGTGTTCAGCAACATCTCCTGAGTACAGCGATACCTCACATGAATGATTTTGCCTGGCTGTTTGGGAGCAAAAGGGCCACATTTGGGGCATGCACATTTTTCAATGTTGAACTTTGGCATTTGGGGATCCACTGCCCATGCCCTATTTGGTACATCTTTGAGCCGGGCCATTTCAGTGTGCCCAATAAACCCATATATTTTTGAAAACTAGACACCCCAGGGTATTTCAAATGCTAGTATTTTAACTCTTTCCATGCACCATATCTACCACCAGTCTTTGTCAAACTTTATGGTAGTCATTTTTTTGCATTTGTTTTGTCACACACATTTTAATTCAGGTATGAATTAAAAAGTTCTCGTATATGTCACTATCACAAAACACCCCAATATGTGTTCAGCAACATCTCCTGAGCGCAGTGATACCCCACATGAATGATTTTGTCTGGCTGTTTGGGGGCAAAAGGGCCACATTTGGGGCATGCACATTTTTCAATGTTGAACTTTGGCATTTGGGGATCCACTGCCCATGCCCTATTTGGTACATCTTTGAGCCTGGCCATTTCAGTGTGCCCAATAAAGCCATATTTTTTTGAAAACTACACACCACAGGGTATTTTAAATGCTGGTATTTTAACTCTTTGCATGCACACATTTTACCACCAGCATTGTTTCAAAGTTTGCAGTAGTATTTTTGTGTGTGTATTTTTCCCACACACACCTACTTTATGTATGAATTTACAGCTCCTGGTATATGTCGCTGTAACACGACACCCCAATATGTGTTCAGCAACATCTCCTGAGTACAGTGATACCCCACATGCATGGGTTTGTCATTTTTGGGGGGAACTAAAAGGCCACATTTGGTACGTGTGCATTTTTCTAATTGGAAATTAGATGTGTGGCCATCCTTCCCCCCGTGTTAATTGGGACCTTGTTGAACCTGGCCAATTCAATTTACCCCATCAAATCATACATTTTTTAAAAGTAGACACCCCATGGGCATTTAATATGCCAGTATTTTAACTCTTTCCATGCGATAATTGTTTTAAGCTAATATGCTAATTTTAGGACTTGCTCACAAAAATATATTTTTTATATATTTTTTTTTTTAACATTTTTTTCAACTTGAAGGTTCTGGAGACCGTCTAGCGAACTTTTTCGTCTTTATTGGTTTTTTTTTCCCGGGCCGCCGCCATGCTCTCCGGAGCAGTCACAGTCCATCCTCAGGTAAGTGTTTGGTGTCGCTGGATGCCTCCTGATCGAGGCATTCCAGCGACACCATTTAAGTTTAGGAGGCGATCGTTTAAAACGCTTTTAAAACGGGCGTCCGCCGCCATACAAAGTATGGCGGATGTTGACGCCCCGGGGAGGGGCCAGAGATGGCCCCTTTGTGCCGATCATGGCGTTGCTGAATGCCTCGAGGTCGAGGCATTACAGCAACGCCGTTTCGGTGCAGAAAGCGAACGTCAATTGTCGTTATCGACTTGATTTTCGGTGACGTGCCCGGACCGGCAATTGTCATCAAGGGGTTAACCCTTCAGGACCACGTTTGTCACGTTTTTAACCTAAATGACCAGAGCAGTTTTTGTTCAACTGTGATCCCCTACTAACTCATTTAGTGCACCCCCAAATATTGTTTTGTTCAGGGCTTTCTTTTAAAATAATATATATGTGTATATATATATATATATATATATATATATATATATATATATATACACAGTGAAGGAAGAATTTGTTTGATTACTTGCTGATTTTGTACGTTTGCCCACGGACAAAGACATGATCAGTCTATAATTTTAATGGTAGGTTGAATTTCAAATAAGTTATACTTTATTTCAAATAAGTTATAAATTGATTTGCATTTTACTCAGTGAAATAAGTATTTGATCTCTTAACAATCAGCAAGATGCTGGCTCCCAGATGTCTTTTATATAGGTAACGAGCTGAGATTAGGAGCACTCTCTTAAAGGTATCAATCAGACGCCAAACTTTTCACTATGGCCAAGACCAAAGAGCTGTCCAAGGATATCAGGAACAAGATTGTAGACCTACACAAGGCTGTAATAGGCTACAAGACCATCGCCAAGCAGCTTGGTGAGAAGGTGACAACAGTTGGTGCAATTATTCGCAAATAGAAGAAACACAAAATAACCTCCCTCGGTCTGGGGCTCCATGCAAGATCTTACCTCGCGACGTTTCAATGATCATGAGAGTGGTAAGGAAACAGCCCAGAACTATATGGGAGGATCTTGTCAATTATCTCAATGCAGCTGGGACCATAGTCACACGAAAACAATTGGTTACACACTAGGCTGTGAAGGGCTGAAATACTGCAGCACCCGCAAGTTCCCCTGATCAAGAAAGCACAGGCCTGACTAAAGTTTGCCAATGAACATCTGAATGATTCAGAGGAGAACCGGGTGAAAGTCTGGTGGTCAGATGAGACCAAAATCATGCTATTTGGCATCAACTCAACTCGCCGTGTTTGGAGGAGGAGGAATGCTGCCTATGACCCCAAGAACACCATCCCCACCGTATAAACATGGAGGTGGAAACATTTTGCTTTGGGGTATTTTTCTGCTAAGAGGACAGGACAACTTCACCACAAATCTTGGGTGAGAACCTCCTTCCCTCAGCCAGGGCATTGAAAATGGGTCATGGATGGGTATTCCAGCATGACAATGACCCAAAACACACGGCCAAGGCAACAAAGGAGTGGAACAAGAAGAAGCACATTAAAGTCCTGGAGTGGCCTAGCCAGTCTCCAGACCTTAATCCCATAGAAAATCTATGGAGGAAGCTGAAAGTTCGAGTTGTCAAACATCATCCTCGAAACCTAAATGATTTGGAGAGGATCTGCAAGAGGAGTGGGACAAAATCCTTCCTGAGATGTGTGCAAACCTGGTGACCAACTACAAGAAATGTCTGACCTCTGTCATTGCCAACTAAGTCATGTTTTGCAAAGGGGTCAAATACTTATTCCACTGAGTAAAATGCTAATCAATGTATAACTTATTTGAAATGCATTATTCTGGATTTTTTGTTGTTATTCTGTCTCTCACCGTTCAAATAAATTATAGACTGATCATGGGCAAACGTACAAAATCAGCATGGGATCAAATATTTTTTTATTCGTTGTGTGTGCGTATGTATGTATATACCGCATTTGCTCAATTATAAGACGACCCTGATTATAAGACAACCCCCCAAGATTTGAATATTAATTTAGGAAGAAAATATAAGACTACCCTATAGGAAAAAAGTTTTACCAGTAAGTATTAATTCACATGTAAACTATGTTTTCATATTTAATAAAAACTATAATTGAGAAAAATGCTTTTTTTTTGTTTTTATTTGCCACTCTGCCCCAGTTATGCACATCTGCCGCCAGATATGCCTTATATTTCATTAAAACCCCACCCGCACGCCACTCTTAACCCCCCCCCAGACTTACCAGTGCATCCCTTTACTTGTTACCCATGCTTCAGACTCTCTGGTGTCTAGTGGGGCAGCCGGCGGAGGTCTGTGCAAGTGCTCCACCATAGAAGCCCCGGCGGAAGTGCTGGCAGCAGCAGTTGTCTGTGCACATCCCGCAAACATTCACCGGCTGCGGGATATGTACAGACAACCTCTGCTGCCGGCACTTCCGCCGGGGCTTCTATGGTGGAGCCCCGGAAGGTCATGTGATGCCGGTGCTCCGTCATAGAAGCCCCCAGAGGAAGTGCCAGCAGCAGCAGAGGCTACCAGTGAGGAGCATCCAGGTCCCCTGCAGCGCTGCGGGGGATCTGGATCTTAGTCTTGTAATCAGACCTCTATTTGAGCACTGATTAGAAGACGACCTTGGGATAAACCTTGTCTTATAATCAAGCAAATACGGTACTTAATAAGCAGCACCTGTGAGATTTATTGGACTTAACCACATGCCTGACAGCAACAAAAGTAACAGCTTTTAAATACTGGCAACCTCCCAGAAAATGTGTGATAGATGACTCTATAGCAGGCAAACCAATGGAGGGAAAAGGTTGTCTCTTGGGGCCTGCCAAGACTAGACAGATGGCATCGTCTCCCTGATGCAACAAATCCTAAAAGTAATCTTGGTGCACCATTTGGGACGTACGTCCATAGGGTAAGGAAGGCGTTAAAAAGGAACTGTTGTCTTTTTTTTTTTATTATTATTACTAGTATCAGATTAAAAATACATTCTGAAAAATATACCTTTTTTCTTTTTTAAGCTGCTTTAGTTTTGGCATAATAAAGTGCATTTGAAACATATATAGGCAGTAAGTGGACATTTTTATCTGCACACAACAGTGCACTTGCTCAAGTACCTAACACTTGCAGGCAAATATTAGCATGCTATTCATGTTCCGCTCAGACATTAGTAAAACACAGGAGTGTACTCACTAAACCATGGCATTCCAGGTTTCAACTCATAGATATAAAATGCCAACACTAGTGAGCCTTTCCCGTGAGAAATAATACATGGTTAAATCAGTGAAATGAAATGTCCCTGTAAAATGCTTAGATAATGTGGTCCATTGACTAAAGGGAGTGTTGTGAATTCAACTTCCTGACTTCACTATTTAACTAGATTGGTACCACTATGTGAGTGATTTTAAATAATTTTAGTGCCTCTGATTGTAACAGCGATATAGAATCTGCTGATGCTATATAAATAATAAAATTCCTTTCGAAAGGTCCGAAACAGCCAGTTGGCTGTTTACATTTTGTAGATTTGGTATAGAACTGATCATCACACACACTATGAACGCCAACAATAAATTGGTAGAGAAGCTTTTATTGTCAAATATTACCAATCAAATAATATAGATCATGCAAGTAAAGTTTTACATTTTCATCCATTGACGGAACCCAACAATTCATTTGTTGTCATCTGACCAAATCACCTCATAGCCACTATATGCCTTCTTCAGTTTTTCACCAGTAATGGAGTGGTCTGCTTTTCCATATCCCTAAAAAACATATATATATATAAAAATTATACATTGCAGGAGAAATTACATGCTATTGCCTACACTCACAGACAGGTCTGCACAGAGGTCCACTTCAGATGTAAAACCACCAGTGTTCTAAACTCCAGGAGGCTAAAAACCCATAACTAGCAATTTTGTAATTTATATTAGAGCATATATGCATTACTTGCATATCTATAGCTTCATATAAAAAGAGGGGGGAAATGGTGGTGTTCCCTTTACTGGAATATTCTACCTCAAAAGATTCGGAGACAGTGGCAAAATTAGCATAAAAATGAATTTGCTATTCTGAAGTCTTTTTTTTTTTTTTTTACTTATCCCACCCTAAAACAGCGTCACCAAAAGGGAGCAACACCATGACAATAAATGAGGAATCAGTTAATGAGAATGAGTAGCCCATAAGAGCAACTCTACTGGTTGCCGGCAGGGTGCTCATCTGGCATCAACCAATGAAGAGCAGCTGCACTTCACTGGCTGATGACAGAGGAACCCCCTGCTTTCGACCAATAGAGTCGCTTTTACAGACCTTTAAAATCCGGGGGCCAAAGCTGCTGCTAACTGTTACAGCGTTACTCTCGCATTAACCCCTGCTAGTAAACCAGCAGACAACTAAGAGAAAAACGAACATGGGAAAGGGCAAATATTCGTGGAATACAAAGGCCCCCCGCCCAAAGATGAACACGAAGACTTGACTGGTGCCCAAGTCTAACACATGGTATTTGACTCATTCTCTGACTGGATTCATTCACAAACCATATATATATATATATATATATAAAAACATAGTAATTCATTCAGATATCACGTAGTTTTTGTCTAATGTTAAGATGGATTCTGTGTTCCTGTTGCAGACTAGGGGAGAGTGAGTTTCTGCTGCAGAAATAGCTTTGTTGACCTTGTATAAAGCATAGTTAAATCGACCATTGAACTATAGGGAGTTGAAACTGTGTGAGAAACTGAAACCTAGAGTGGTATATAGTATATACAATAAAAAACACTTACGGTAGATTCACCAAATACACGTATTTTCTTGTCTTTGCTGTTGTGCTCTATCTTTCCTCCTCCAAGGCACTTACATTCAAATCCTAAAGCTGTCAGTTCAGGGTTTATGCTTTCGAAAATATGGTCTATTTAAAAGTAAAAGGTAAGCTGGTAAGCAACAAAAAAAAAGTTGCAAAGCATTTATTCACAAACAGAGTATGGATATAATAAAAGTAAATGCCAATAGTTAAAGGTGTAACTTATACAGGGGCTAAAATCATGACTACATTAAAGATTTTAAGTAAAAAGTGGCAGGAAGTGCAATGCTCTGCTGAATGTGTATATGAAGAAGAAAATAGGCCAAAAAGTAGCATAATTGGGTTTTTTTCTTCTCTTGGATCAAAAGCAGACAGAATATGTCGAAGGGTTGAAATTTATTGACTTAGGTCTCTTTTTCAACCTTATTATGTTAGCATACCTATGACACTGAATGGTCCAGCTAAGTTTATTCCCGTACCCAGAATTTAAAGTAGAATGCATTGTGAGCATGTGATTTGCTTTACAATGCCCTCAAAAACAGGCATCACTGACCCTTTAATAAGCTATGCAAAGTTTTAACAGTGTATACTACATTGATGCACTATATAATAATCTAAACCAGCCATGTTTCACTAGTTCAATTTACTGGTGGCTGTTATTCACCTATGGGCAGGAAACAAAGACGGATTTACTCTACACGCACAAGTATTTATATGTACATATGATATCCTCTAAGTGCTTTCACTGCCAGAAAGAGGTTCAGCACCGAACCCAGAAAGGTTCCCCCATGCTTTTTTAGTTAACCTGTCCTGCGGGACAGCCTGCTGTTACAAGGATTGGCAGGGATCCACACCCAAACACCAGATAGCTGCTACCTGGCAAGAGCTTGGCAGCAGTTGTCTAATGAGCAAAAGACTTGCTGATCACCAGAAAACACCTCTGGTGTTTTCCACATACTGAAAAAAAAAAAATTCTAAAATTTCTTAAATTGAGCAAATATAGAAAAGCATTTCTAAATACATCTGCAAGGTAGAAAAATGCACTGGTGCGAGATAACTTGTATTTCACATAGTTTACGTTGATGTTAAGATGCAATTAAGACCTCCCAACAGTTTTTCAGAATAACGTCACATACGCCAAGATTGGCCTTAAATCAGCATAGCTTGATCCTCATTGATAAGCTATAAAGCCCTGTAATACTTGTGCAATAAGGATTGTATCCTTGTGGGCCATAGCTGAGAACGACTGCTCTAGGAGTAGCATCCTATCACCCTAAACTTAACATGCAGTTAGTGTTGTTTGTACAAAATGAATACGTCTGCATTGCATGTGCTGTCTCGTACAAAGCATGTCGTCCTCAGCAGAGCTATACAAAAATCGAACCAAGTATGACAATCAGGTTTCACACGCTGTGTCTATATAAACTCGACGTGACGTCAATTTGTCAAACGTCACTAGAACAACAAGTTTTTGGTAGGGCAGCAAAGCTCCTTACTGTGGTACTCAGCGGTCTTAGTCCCCCTCACGATATCTCGGTATTGTTCCGATTCACCTTTCCCCAAGCTCACCCTCACCAGTATATATTTGAAAACCCCATCGGAGTCTATTTCTACTTCAGGCACCGAATTTAACTCAGACATTTTAACGACAAAAATTAACAAACAGTCACCCGTTGGCAAACCGACTACCGCAAGGTAACGTCACGTGACGCTCTAGCGAAAGGCGGTGCTTCCAACTCTCGTCTTCGTGACCAAAAAAGGCATCGCTGATTGCCTGGCGTTAGGAAACCCGAATCATTCACCTCGCCGCTCGGAAATAAGTGATCACTTCTGTGGGCTGCATCACGAATTTATTTCCACCTTGTTGTACAGTAAAGTAATAAACTTAATTGGTGTCGCCAAAGTTTTTTAGGCTTATAGAACTTGTTCACTTGTGTTGTGCTGGGTTCCGCTATTACTGTCTCTTGAAGTAATTATTTCCCTGATGGATTGTTTAGTGGAGAATAGTGTTGAAAATGCAGGAACACGGGGGGCGTGGTCTGACCTCTAAGGAAGATGGCTGCTTAGGCTTTGAGCTCCGCTATTCCTCTCCGCCTAAACCGGCTTTCAGTGTTCTCTTTTCGAATTCTTTTTGCTATGGGGAAGCACAATCGGCTCCCCGGGACTCCCCGGTCCCAACCACCGAGAGACAAGGCTTCACTTACCTCGGTTCGGAAGTTTTTCCAGGGCTCTGCTGATCCCGAACCCGGAGACACACCTGCCAAGATGGCGCCTTCCCCCGCCAGTTCACACGAGGATTGTGTGGACGACAACATCTCGGAGGCCTCTCATCCGGATGACCCAGCTCTGCGGCAGGTCCTGAAGCTTTTGCCTACAAAAGATGAGATGATACCGCTCATTGAGCGGGCTACTCAGGGCATAAGGGACACGCTCTCCGAAATCCGATCGGATGTCCGTCAACTGGGCGACCGCGTGGCGGCCACAGAGGAAGACACGTCCCGTATTATGGGTACGGTTGACTTATTGGCGAAACGAACATCGTCCCATGCCGACCTTATCAGAATGCTCTCCCGGCGCCTGGAGGATCTGGATAATAGAGGCCGCAGGAACAACCTCCGGATCCGGGGGATACCGGAGTCTGTCCCCCCGGAGGACATCGCTTCTACGCTCCAAATGCTGTTCAATGAGATTCTACAGAGGCCGTCTGACGCTGTGGTTAAATTGGACAGAGCTCATCGGGCCATCAGACCTCGAGGCGACCCTGGCGGCCCTCCGCGTGATATTATTTGTCGGCTTCATGATTATCCGCTAAAGGAGCAGATCATTCGTAAATGCCGCTTTGCTACCTCCATTAAGTGGCAGGACTCACCTGTGTCCGTCTACCCGGACTTGTCTCCGGTCACGCTACACACTCGCCGGGTCCTCAAACCGGTCACTGCGGCTCTACGGGAGGCCTCCATCCCCTACCAATGGGGATTCCCGTTTGCGCTAATAGTGCGCAGGGACTCTGGCACCTACATCATCCGTCAGGCTGCTGATGTATCTCCGTTCCTGGAGTCGCTGGGACTGCCCAAGATCTCTGTCCCCGACTGGGAAGACCCCTTCGAGCCTCCTCCACCTCTCCGAGATTCATCGGCTGAATGGTCTCCGCGACCCCGGCGCCACAAGCGCCAGAAGACACCTTCGTAATGACTATGACATTTCTCTACTTCCTTTTTCTCCGTCGTTTTATGTTTTTCGCTGTCGTCGTTTTGCGGACCTTTTTATTTTTTTTTTTTTTTCGGGGGCCCCTGAAGCACCCCTTTTTTTTCGTGCTGGCGGTGCTGAGACAATTGGATCCTCATTCGTCCGCCTCACCTGGGACGCGTCGCCTGCTCGTCATGTACACGCACCACTCATCTCATTTGCCTGTTTGCGGCTCCCGATCGTCCATTCTGCGGATCCCATCTGAACGCGGGATTGCTGCCTCGGGTCTTGTTCCTTGGGACATTGCGATGCTTATACATATCCTTTGCTTGGTCTATTGTCCTAGGTGGTTTGGCATGGTGTGACATGCAGGTCTAGCCCGCTCAGGTGTACCTCATATACTTGTGTTAGTTACGTACGAGTATTCCATGCTTTCTCCGCAGGTGCCCTCGGGCACCCCGTATACATGATGATTATCCACTTACATTGTATGATGACACCCACACCCCCTCGTTATATACACACACACTGCGTTGTTCAATTGCCCTCATGGGTCTTGACGTTTATTGACCTGCAGTGCTTTTTTGTTAAATGTTCCCATAGACACTGATTGCCATTTTCTTGCTTTACTTTAAGTTACCATATGGCGGGGAGGCGGCGGGCTCTTGCCTGGGCCTCTCTGTTCTTACTTACCACTATGTTTTATGTTTGCTGTACTATCTTACCAGATCTCCCCCACCAGAGCCCACCCTCCTGTCCTTTTAGGACGGGTTGTGGTTTCTTGACCTCTCGGCTGGTCTATTGGCTCACTATTGGATGCTTCGGCATCGGGCTGTTGTTTTGCCCTGTTATGTTCTTTTATGTATTTTGTTTCTTTCTTTTGTTTTTTTTGGCGAGCTTACTGTCCGGAGGAGTTAGTGATGTCTATTACTGTGCTGTTCGCTGTCCTGCCCATGGCTACTGAATCATTTCGTATCACTTCCCTTAATGTTAGGGGTTTAAATAAACCGCAGCAGCGCTCCAAACTGTTATATCTGCTGCGATCATTGAAAACACATGTTGCCTTTATTCAAGAAACCCACTTCTTGTGCTCTAAGCAACCTAAATTGTCCAACCACCTTTACAATACTGCCTACTTTGCCAGCTCCCCTTCGACTAAGACCAAGGGGGTGGCGATACTGATTCATAAGTCGGTTCCCTTTCAATGTTCTGATGTTTATAGGGACCCGGAGGGCCGATATTTGTTCCTGAAGGGGTTCCTAGGTACGCACAAAATCACCTTTGCTACTGTATACGCCCCTAACAGGGACCAAGCCCCCTTCTTGGCGAAGGTTCTTTCCCACCTGGCCCCGTATCAGGAAGGCATCACTGTTTTTGGGGGGGACCTGAATATGGTCATGGATCCACGATTGGATTGCTCTGTTGGCACGTCTCACATGTCTTATACTAAAATTAAACGGGTTAAGCGCTCACTACTATACAACCAATTGGCAGACTCCTGGAGATCTCAGAACCCTACTGCGCGTGATTATACGTTTTATTCCCCGCCTCATGATAGGTATTCGCGGATTGACGCTCTTTATTTGTCACATCATCACCTCTCGTATCTACACTCCACTTCTATTGGCCCCTGCACTATAGGGGATCATTCTCCTGTACACCTGGTGTTACGCCTACCGCCCTCCCCCCCAAACGTTTTAATTGGCGCCTTAATGAAAACTTACTCAGTAATCCACAATATGTCGCAGATTTTACTGGCCACTTGACTCAGTTTTTTAGCGAAAACACTGTGGATGATACCCCGGTTCATACGCTTTGGGAGGCCCATAAGGCTGTCATCAGGGGTCGCTTCATCCAGCTGGGTGCAAGGCTGAAACGTGCTAGCCAGGCGTCAATGGTTGCTTTGACGCGTCAAATTGCGGAACTCGAGTTGCGCCATAAATCTACCATGGCCCCTGAATTGATGGATCAGCTTAGGATCTTGCGATCCCGGCTGTCTGATTTGCTCGACACTCGGGTTCGTAGGAATTTCTTTCTCACCCGAAGTAAGTTTTTTGAACTTGGGGACAAGCCGGGTAAGCTTTTGGCGCGTGCTTTACGGGTTAAGCGTTCGGCTTCTCACATACATAAAATTCGGGATTCGTATGGCTCCCTTCACTATGAGTCTATGAAAATTGCTAACTGCTTTCATGATTTTTATAGCAACTTATACAACCTCCCTTCGCCTCCGGGGCCCGGTAATGTTCACGAGGAGCTAATTGATTCTTATTTGGCTAAACACCTCCATCGTCGGCTGTCCCAGGCGGATAGGCTTGCCCTGGACGCGCCCGTTACCCTCGACGAGATTTCGGCGGCGCTTAAGTCCCTCCCTAGGGGTAAATGCCCTGGCCCGGATGGCTTTACGCCTATGTATTATCGGAAGTTTCTCCCGGTTCTGGGCCCTCATATGGTTTCTCTCTTCTCCGCGCTAGCGAAAGGTGGCCCACTAGACCCCCACACTAATGCTGCCCATGTGACGGTCCTTCCTAAACCCGGTAAGGACGCCGAATTGTGTGGTAGTTACAGGCCCATCTCCCTCATAAACTCTGACCTGAAGATTCTGGCGAAGGTCCTGGCGCTTAGGTTGCAGCCTCTTGTCCCGTCCCTTATTCATAGGGACCAGGTTGGTTTCGTTCCTGGGAGGGAGGCCAGGGACAACGTGATTAAGATTGTCAATCTTCTCGCCTGGTCGCATCATCGTCGACTCCCCATGCTGCTGGTATCTATGGACGCGGAGAAGGCGTTTGATAGGGTCTCTTGGCCCTTTCTTTTTCGCCTTCTCTCCGCTGTGGGGCTCGGTCCGGGGTTTGTACGGATGGTGAGGGCTATGTACACTAATTCCTCGGCCTATGTACGGGTCAATGGGACTTTGTCGGAGAGAATTCCCCTGTCCAATGGTACCCGGCAGGGGTGCCCTTTGTCCCCTTTGTTGTTCATCATGATGTTAGAGCCCCTGGCTAATGCGCTTCGGGCTAATCCGATGGTTAAGGGCATACGGGTGGGGGACGAGGTCCATAAACTAGCCATATACGCCGATGACATGATGTGCACGATTACTGACCCTTTGGTTTCTATTCCTCATATTGTCGCTGAATTGGACACCTTCAACTCCCTGGCCAACTATAAAATTAACATCCAAAAATCCGAGGTTTTGGGTCTTTACGTTACCCCGGCCCACCGCACTCGGCTTTCCCGTGATCACCCTTTTCGCTGGGTCGACGGCTCCCTTACTTACCTGGGTATCCAACTTACGGCCGACCCCTCGGACCTCTTCTCACGGAACTACCTTCCCCTCCTTTCTAGTATCTCCGCTGACCTACTTCGTTGGTCCTACACTCATGTATCCTGGTTTGGTAGGATGGGGGTTATTAAAATGAATGTTTTGCCGCGCCTTTTATATCTCATCCAAGCCCTCCCTATTTTCGTGCCTCGTAGTTTCTTTAAGAGTTGCCGTAGGATCTTCGCCAGATATATTTGGTCTTCGGGCGCTCCCAGATTGGCCTTTCATCACCTGACCAGACCGAAGTCGGCTGGGGGAATGGGTCTACCCGATGTGGAAGGTTATTGGATTGCTTCACACTTACGGAGGGTGGTGGAGTGGTCGCACGGCGGGGAGAGCTCCTGGCTTACGTTGGAGGCTGCTCTGTTTTCCCATCCCCTCTCGGCGGTACCTTGGCTGCCTTCTAGATTTGCAGTCCCGCTGTTTCGGGCACACCCCACAGTTGCGCCGACGCTCGGGGTCCTTAAACGCTTGCAGGCTTCTCGTACCTTGCTGGACCTACCTGGCCCTATGACCCCGATTTCTCATAATCCTGGGTTCCCCCTGCCTGGTGGAGAGGCGGTGCTTCGCCCCTTCATATCACAGGGGGAAAAGACCCTCCGGGTCTTCAAGTTCCTGGGTGGTGGCAGGATACTCCCCTTGGAGCGTGTGCTTTCGGGCACTGCACCTACCTTTGGCCTTCGCTTTCTCTATCATCAGGTTAAGCATTTTATTTTGTCCCTTTCCCCGCTTCCTTTGCTAGCTAGGCCCCTTACTCCTTTTGAGTCGCTCTGTGTCCATGCGACCTTGCCTTCCCATCTACTCTCTACTATATATAAACTGTATATAGATAATCGTACCTCTACGAGACCTTTTTTCTTGGCTCTGTGGGAGGGTGAGCTGGGCATTACTGTAGATACGGAGGCCTGGGACCGTGCTATTGCCCTCACGCATAGTTGTTCCATCTCCAGTAGGCTCCAGGAGTCTGCCTATAAACTTCTCACGCGCTGGTATAGAGTCCCCGTTGCAATCCATCTTTTTGCGGCTCATGTGTCTCCCTTGTGCTGGAGGTGTGGCCGGGATAGGGGTACCTTTCGTCACATCTGGTGGGATTGTTCACTGGTTCAGCCGTATTGGTCCGTCATTTTCCGTGTGTTACGCCATATAGAGACCCCTGATTTCCCCTTGGATCCGGCCAGTGTCCTTCTCCATATCCATGATGCCCCTGTTGGCTCGTTTAAGCGCTCTCTTACCATGCAACTGCTTAATGCCGCCAAGGTGGTTATACCACGGTTTTGGAGGAAGGCTGAGACCCCGCCCGTTTCTGCCTGGCTTGCGAGGGTTGGTTTTATCCACCAGATGGAGGAATTAGTTATGTCCTCTAAGGGCTTGGCCTATAATCACGAGATGAAATGGCTTCCATGGCAGTCCCTCATAACCTCCTCTACCTTTCCCGCCCTGCTGTCTATTTCTTCCGGGACGGTATAGCCGGCCTGTTGACACCCATGACTGTTGCAGGCTCCCCTGTCCTATGGTCCCTCCTCGGTGTGTATGGGCGCCTCCTCCCTACAGATTTTCTGACGGTACTCCTCCGGACTGGTTCCGCGATCCTCGCCTCTGGTTTTCTTTTCTTTATTATGTTTTTGGATTGTTGTTTGGGCCTCATGTGCCCCTGTTTTATCTCGGTTTTTATGGCAAGGCAACGCCGCATGCTGTGGATCTAGCATTGATATCTACTCTTTATGTGATTGTCCCGATGCCCTCTCTACGCTGTTGACCGTCTATTTGTGACACTTTTGTATACTGGGCTATGTACTTTTTCCACGGTCTGTATTTTTGCTTTATGTCATGCTTGTACATGTTTACCGTACTGTCTGTTTTTTATTGATGTTTAATAAACTGAGATTTATTGAAAATGCAGGAACACGATCATACAAGTAGTTAAGGGGACACTCCAGCTGTCGTAAGCCCTTTAACAGTACAGAGCTGCTGTTATTTTTGTACAAGTCGTGACAATGGCTGCTTGCGTGTAGGTATTAGACTACTTGGCATCACAAATATATCAATATGTATAATAAGGGCAGTGTCTGGTCTTCTCTATTTAATTTCCTTAACAGTTTATTATATTGAAAAATGTGTTCCAAATCATATGAGTAAGCATATTTTCCAGTCTTGTGAAATGTTCTTTAGTCCACTAATACTACTACAGATAAGGAAAGAATCACATAGATAATAACCGCTTAGGTACCAGAATAAAATTAAAAGAAACACTATAACAACTATGTTTTTGGTTTTCTCACTTTCATAGTCATTTTGAATGTATAAAAAAAGTCCAGAGCTCATGATAAATATAGGAGAAAGCTTTAATGAACTTTTAATTCTAATTTCACCTCAACGGCATTGTTAAAATATTGTTTATTAAAAGATAGATGCACAGTTCCAAATTCTCATCCTGGTAGTGCTACCTAAAAACTGAACAAAACCATTTTGTAGAGGTATATATAAAAACACAGATTTAGTATACTTCCCTATAGTATATTTACAGGTATATGTATCCTTAAAATGTAAGTGGGTTTTATTTACTAAAAAAGGACACTCCTTTCCTATTTGAGATATCCACATAAACCTGCCTTCCAAACCACCCGCCCTTCATTTCAACCAAATGGGCAAAGAATTGAGTGAAACCGTGGTAACAGAACATGGTGGGTATTCCCATTTCCTGCCCACAGTCATGAATGGCATGTTATAATTGAGTAAAGGCAGAAGCTGTTTATGCTTAGGGCATTAGAGGCATTGCAGGTGGCTGCAATGAAAGCAATGAAGCAATTTAAGGCTTCTTAAAAGATGAGTGCTATATCAAGAAAGAACCTTGACTCCAACTCTGTTATGAAACACAATATTTGTTTTTTTCATTGCCAAGAATAGTAAATCTATATTTAGCCTGTTTTCCATTTTCTTAATTTCCTAAATAGAACAAGGGAATGTGAATTACAAACTATTTAGGTATGTCTTTATTGTGATTACTACTACCGATAAAGATTTAATCATTTTTTCCAGTGGCCATAATAATGAAATGGTATGAACAAAAATCACACAAAATAGCAAAAGTGTTGTAGACGTGTTCTAGGAGTTTTATAACATAATCCGTTTTATCTGAATGATTTTAATAGGAGTAAATCCAATATGCTGGGATTTGGGTTTGCATTGTTTGTGTCTAACATATGTGCTGAAACTCACAAAGGAAAGTGGCAAAAGTATTTACAACAGTAACAGCTAACAGAATAAATAGATATGAAACAGGGCTGAGGATGAGGCAATAATGTCAGACATGCCGAGAAAACCGCAACCGAGTATATAAAATTATTCCTAATGGAAGCAATCAGGCAATATGCCTGCTTTGACCTACAGGGGTTTGTTTGTATTGTAAGTCTCTCTAGAAAGTCTCCCAAATTGTCAAGTGAAGAACATTTTTTTATGCAATGTCCTCCCCCATCCTATCCATCTTTCCCACTCCCTTTGGTCCTTCAAAAAATCCTTCAAGACCCACTGTGTCGGGCTCACAATGTGCTTATCATCTATGTCTGGCTAACTGTATACTGATGAGGGCCATGCTAAAACACCTGCACACAGTGGCGGCTGGTGGGTAATTCCAATGGGGGTTTACAATATATACATTTTTTAGGTTAAACTACATTTCCCTAAATTAACCCTAAAGACCCCATCAAGCAAAACTGCCCCTAAATTAACCCTAAACACCCCATCAACCACAACTGCCCCTAAATTAACCCTAAAGACCCCATTAACCATAACTGCCCCTAAAGTAACCCTAAAGACCCCATTAACTGCCCCTAAATTAACCATAACTGCTCCTAAATTAACCCCCACCTCCCCTAACTTTCAGCAGCCCAATAGTATAGCCTGAAAACAAAGTTCTTTAAAACGCATACATAAACGCATAAAGCAGAAAAAAACAAACATGTAACTGTCCTAAAGTGTGTATGCTGCACGTAGGATCAGAGAGAGTGTGTTTGTATCTATGTGTAAGTGTATGGTGTTTGAGTGTACGTGTGTATGTGTAAGTGTGTATGTACACAAATACAGTTATTACTGTTCCAAATTGCTGATTTGGTTGCTGATAAAGGGCCGCTGTACACCTATGAAGCTATTCCATTAAAATCAGCCCTTTCAAGCTGCAATAGTAATTTACAACATTATACCATATTTCTGATCCATTTGATGTTATGTTAATGGACAAAATTTGCATTTCTTTCAAAACAAGGACAATTTTAAGTTACCCCAAACTTTTGAACAGTAGTGTATGTGTAAGTGTATATTGTTAGAGTGGCTGTGTGTGTATATAGACCTTTTACATATTTACGCACACTCTTATCCATACATGCTCATGCTCCACACTAGGGCTGCAACTAACGATTATTTTAATAATCGATTAGTTGGCCGATTATTTTTTCAATTAAAATAATGTAATAAAAAACGTACAATTTACACTTTCATCTCTTTATCGCAATGGCCTCTCTCTCTCTATTCACCTTCTTATTTTACTCAAAAAGAAAGGTTGGAATGCAGCACTCAGCAGTGAAATGGTGCATGAGCCAGGGTACCACCAAGTCCCTCAATAAATCCAAAATAAAGAAGCAGAGGCTCAGCACTCAAATGATAAGGTGAGTTTATTTCACACAGGCAACGTTTCGACGCACAGGTCTTTCTCAAGCCTTAGAAACATTAGTGCACACATTCAAATATTTATGCAACAGCAAGTGATTAAGGGGTCGGAATCGCTTCCTAAGCAGAAACTGTGTTGCTGACATGCCTCAGTATCGAGGCATGTCAGCAACACTACCCCCCTACCCCGATCGCCTTGTGATTGCTCCGAGGATGGCATTAACAATAGATCTGAGTTCACAGAGGGTCAATCCAGACCCTCTTGAGAACTCTCGAGCTCCTCCTGCAGGTTGAATGCAGGCACTGCATCCAACCATGCAAGGTCAATGGAGCCCAGCTCACTAATGAGAGTGACTAGTAATAAAAAAAAAAAAAAAAAAATTGGTCAAAAATGTTTAAAAAAATTTAAAAAAATATGGTAACATGTAAAAATCCCCACTGTCACCAAAAAAAAAAACAAAACAAAGTTTTTAATAAGCAAGTCCTAAAATTCTTTATCTTTACAAAAATTCCAGCATGGAAAGAGTTAAAATATTGGCATTACAAATGCCCATAGGGTGTCTAGTATTAAAAAATATATGAGTTGATGGGGTAAATTGAATTGGCCGGGTTCAAAGATGTCCCAAATATGGGACATGGGGCAGATGTCTAAATGGCAAAAAAATACACATCTCACAAAGGCGGCATTTTACCTCCCAAATAACCCAACAAACCCATGCATGTGGGCTATCACTGCGCTCAGGAGATGTTACTGAACACATATTGGGGTGTTGTTTGACACGGACATATACCAGGAGCGATAAATTTATACCTGAAGTACAACGTGTGTGAAAAAAATACAAAAAAAATTTACTACCATAAAGTTTCACAAAGGGTGGTGGTAAAATTAGTGCATGGAAAGGGTTAAAATACCAGCATTTCAGATACCTTGGGGTGTCTAGTTTTTAAAAATATATGACTTGATAGGGTAAATTGCATTGGCTGGCTTCAAAGATACCCGAAATGGCACATGGGGGGAAGAATTACCAGATTTGGAAAAAAAGGTTTTGAAATAGCAAAACGCTACCTGTACTTATTGCCCAATAACGTGAAGAAAAAAGCAAAAAACCATAAAAACATTGGGTATTTCTAAACTCAGGACAAATAGTAGAATCTATTTAGCAGATTTTTTCATTAGTTTTTGCAGATGAGTAAAAGTTTTCTGTTTAAAAAGTGAGAAAAAGTAATTTTTTAACAAAAAATCCCCATATTTTATCATTTCTTTTATAGTAAATTAGATGATATGATAAAATGAATGGTATCTAAAGAAAGCCATGTTTGTCCTGGAAAAAACAATATATAATATGTGTGGGAGCATGAAATGAGAAAGAAGAAAATCACAGCTAAACAGTAACACTGAAAAACGTTAAAAGAGCCATTGTCCCGCAATATACTACGAGTAAAAACCCCTATTGTCCTTAAGGGGTTAATAAAAACTATGAGAAAAAAGCCTTGTTTATATTTTCTTTTATTTACCAAACTGCCCCCAGTTATGCACATCTGACCCCCAGATTGCCACTCTGCCCCATATATACCTTATACCTCCTATATGTCAGAGATTCCACTGTGCCCCCTTATATGCCACTGTGCCCCCTTATATGCCACTGTGCCCCCGATATGCCTTATACTCCTTATATGCCAGTGATATGCAACTGAGCCCCCTGATATACCTTTTACCCCCAGATATGTCTTATGCCCCCCTGATATGCCTAATATTGATATGCCTAATACCCCCTATATGCCTTATAATTTCCAATATGCTACTCGCCCCCATTTATGCCTTATACCTCCCTATATGCCACTGTGCACCCTGATATGCCACTCCGCCCCCATAATTGCCCTGCACCACCCTGAAATTCATTATACTCCCTGATTCACCACTCTGCCTCCCCCAGATATGCCACTCTGAAATTCATTATACCCCCCATACACCACTCTACCTCCCCCTATACACCACTCTAACTCCCCCAGATATGCCATTCTGCCTCCCTGAAATTCATTACACCCCAATACACCACTCTGCTACCCTGAAATTCATTATATCCCCCCATACACCACTATAACTCACCCATACACCACTCTGCCTCCTCCCCCCTCCCATATACCACTCTGCCTCCTCCCCCCTCCCATACTCCACTCTGTCTCCTCCCCCTCCCATACACCACTCTGCCTCCTCCCCCTCCCATACTCCACTCTGCCTCCTCCCTCCTCTCATACTCCACTCTGCCTCCTCCCCCCTCCCATACTCCACTCTGCCTCCTGACCCCTCCCATACTCCACTCTGCTTCCTCCCCCTCCCATACTCCACTCTGCCTCCTCCCCCTCCCATACTCCACTCTGCCTCCTGACCCCTCCCATACTCCACTCTGCCTCCTCCCCCTCCCATACTCCACTCTGGCTCCTCCTCTTCCCATACACCACTCTGGCTCCTCCCCCTCCCATACTCCACTCTGCCCCCCCATACTCCACTTTGCCTCCTCCCCCTCCCATACTCCACTCTGCCTCCTGTCAGCAACTGAGGTTCACAAGACACCAGGGAGCCGGGTAGAGAGGCAGAGTGGTGTTTGGGAGGGGGAGGAGCCAGTGTGGTGTATGGGAGGGTGGCTCCCATACACCCCTCTGACTCCTCCCACCTCCCATTCACCGCTCTGCCTCTCTCCCGACTCCCTGGTGTTTTGTGAACCTCCGTTGCTGACAGGCACTTTCACTGCAGCTTCATAGACGCCTCAGTGTAAGTGAAGGGCAGTAACGGAGGCTGTCTGTGAGCATCGCGCAGACCCCCACCGGCTGACAGAGAGGATGATCCTCTGCAGGAGACCTCAATTCTCTGTCAGCCGGTGGGGGTCTGTACGATGTGCACAGACAGCCTCCGTTACTGCCCTTCACTTACGCTGAGGCTTCTATTACAGCGTTGCGGGGGATCTGGATTCTAGTGTTATAATCCGATCTCTGTTTGAGGTCGGATTATATAAGGAGAGGAGTTTTTCAGAGCATTTGCTCTGAAAAAACCTCTTTTTATAGTCGATAAAAATCGATTTGCCTAATCGATAATGAAAATCATTGTTAACGATTTTAATTATCGATTATTTGTTTCAGCCCTACTCCACACATGCTAACACACTCACTCTAGCACACACTCATGCTAACACTCACATACACGCTCATGCTAACAGACACACACATACACATTTACTCTAACATCCATACATACATACTCACTTACTCACATCACCCCTTACCTTCCCGGAGGCTCCTTTCAGCTGCA
Organism: Spea bombifrons; assembly: GCF_027358695.1. NCBI lineage: Eukaryota > Metazoa > Chordata > Amphibia > Anura > Pelobatidae > Spea > Spea bombifrons. The sequence goes on along the minus strand of NC_071092.1, from coordinate 15,225,760 downwards.
GCCGCACTTTCACTGTGGGGTTGCATCAAATTGCATTTGATCTTGCTCGAGTTCTTCCTCAGTGAATGAACTTTTTTAAGTTCAGTTGTCCCCCTGTCCTCAGGCCAGGCTGCCCCGCCCCTGGATGGACAGTCAACAGATCATCCCTAAGGCAGACAGCCGACTGGCAAATTTCTTAATATCCTGGTTCATAAAGAGGAGATGGGGAAAATTGCTAATAAGAGTGAAATGTAGGATGGACTGCTCTACTGGCCTGGGTTCTAACAAATATGCACGGTCCCTTTAAAAGGAAGACATGCAGGGACCTTTGTTTTCCTGTCCTCTCCAAAATGGCTTGCTTCGTACAAAGCAGCCTTAAAGGTTTAGCATGGGTGTAAAATTGGTAGGGTTTAAACAGTAACATTTTCAGATTCGCATAGTTTAAAATGGGATGAGTGGATAAAGCAGTTAAAGTATATGGTGCTTAAATTGTTATGTTCAACTAGAATTGATACTTTTTTCTTTTTTTTTTTTCTTCAAGATTTTACATTTATATGTAAGGATTCACTATATTTGATATTGTTGTAAATATCTGAAAATCATAGCCTTATCATGAATTTGAGGCTCAACAGAAGATAAAAGAAAACCATTATGTTTTATTGAAAAACAACTTTATAATGGCACAGTTGATATCCTTGAGATTAGAAAACAAAGGGTAATCATGCCAGTAGATAATAATAGTATTATTATTTCCTTACTGTTAATATTATCCCCAGGGAAGATGTAACTGCCTGGAATCCTAGCAAGATTTTCTACTTTTTGGCATACAGTATATATGTTTTGCTGTAACAATGAAAAAGTAGCTGTGAAATATAAAGTTGCCACTATGTTTTTGCTAGGCTCATGAAAGAAATAGGTCTTGAGCCCACAGCCAATCTTCACAGCCCTTTGATGATACTACTACTTCTGCACGAAATTACTGTCGGCATACACATTGGCATCTCATGTTTAAAAATATAATTAATGCCAGAAATGCATGAAATGTGTAAAAGCCCACAAGTGTATTGCAGAACCAAGTATTTATGATGCAGTTAACGCTTTTTTCAGTTAATGTCACAATTCTGTACTTCACATCACATGACTCCGATGCGTTCCTGTTCCTGTTTGAGCAACGCAGAGGGAAATAGCGGCCCCCACGGAAGTCTGAGAGCAGCATCAGAAGATCTGAGTGGGGGAGTAAATTAATAAATATATGTGTGTATGTGCGATAGCATGGATGGGTGTGTAGGGGGCACAGGGAGGCTGAAAGTGATGTGCATGTACTGGCTGCCTGAGCATGATAGTTAACAATTGCTAGCAGCTAACATCAATCACACTCATATCATACCCAGGGAGCCAGTACAATAACTTTATGTAATATTTTTTTTTCAGATTTCAGGCCCCAAAATTAAGGTGCGTCTTATACATGGGGAAAAATTGTATATTGTTTGTACAATGTGTGGTAAAGTGTATGGGAGCGTGGTTGATGGTATATATATCTCACCTGGTTACCTCTGCCAGGCATGGTAGCAAACCCAGGTGCTCTCAGGTGAGGCTTCCTAAGCTCGTTACTGGGGAGGAAGCCTTAAAAGAGAGGGCTGTTAAGTTTGCAGGTGAAGGGAGAAACTGAATGAAGGAGCAGCTACAGCCAGCGCTGCAGCTCACCAGGTATGAAGCTTTACCCCATACAAAACTGGTTACTTTGCTTTGCGTCAGACCTTAGGCTGCTAGAGAGGTATCCTGCTGTTTAGTTAGAGCCGGACAGGCTTATAGTTTGTTTTGTTTACAAGGTGCTCTGTGACTACAACATCTAAATAAACGCGCTTTTACGTTGGAAACCTGTGTGAAACTGTCATTGCCGCCCCATGCGTGAGCTGTCCCCTACAATTGGTGGAGAATGCGGGCACAGTGGTGCTAGGAGCAACGGCAGGACAAAACACAGCATCTGAATTTTGTGGACATTTAAAGGGCCGGAAGCATATGTCCTGAGTGAAGGCTGCAGCACTGTAAGGCCCATCCGGCACAATGGAGGAAGTGATAAAGCAGCTGATACAGGCTAACCTGAGACATGAGCAGGCCTTGGAACAGCAACGGAAGTTTCATGCAGAGGCTTTTCACGCCCAGCAACATGCGCAACAGCAGACTATGGCCCAACAACAGGAAACGAATCGCCTGTTAATGGAGCAGATTGCTGCGCTCAGAGAGACTGTTGTGGCTCAGTCCCAACAAGTGGAGGCAAGCCCCCTTGAGACTGTTAACGTGAGGAGGGCCGTTCAGCGGGGCTTACAAAAAATGACACCCGACGACGACGTTGAGGCATACCTCACCGTATTTGAGAGAGTGGCGGAGAGAGAGAGACTGCCAGTTGCAGAGTGGGCAGAAGTGATTGCACCCTTCCTGACTGGTGAACCGCAAAAGGCCTACTATGACCTCAGGGAGCAGGATGTCCGGGACTTTACAAAACTAAAAATGGAGATCCTTGCTCGCCTGGGTGTTACGCCCGCTGTTCGGGCCAAGAGAGTCCACTGTTGGAAATACACCATGGACAAGCCTGCCAGGTCCCAGATGTATGATCTGATTCATCTTGTACGCAAGTGGCTGGAACCAGAATCCACTACACCAGCCCAGATTGTGGAAAAGGTGGTAGTGGACCACTACCTCCGCGCCCTCCCGGCGGAGCTACAACGGTGGGTTGGGCATGGAGACCCCAGAACTGCTGAGCAGCTTGTCAACATGGTGGAAAGGTTCATAGCAACCGAGGACTTCCTCCGTGAGGTCCCTGCGGCACCAACACCTTCCAAGACTGTCAGACCCGCGACATCTTTGGGTAAGAGAGTTCCAGCTGGAGGTGTATGGAAAAATGTGAGAGAGAGCAGGGCTCTAGAGTTTGGGCAAGGGCAAAAGACTGATCCTGAACCCCTGGGACCCCACAATCCTAGAAAGGGCTCCCTACTAAGGAGGCCAGGGACCCCCCAGTGCTGGAGGTGCCATGAGTGGGGACACATAGCCGCCTATTGCCCTCTTAACTCAGAGCCCATGGTGTGTGACGCTAGTCGGCGTCAGTCCCTGTTTGCAGAACCTGTTTGTGCAGCCATTCCAGAATCAGAGACTGAGCCGCATTTTTGTATGGTGAAGATAGGTGACTGCTCCGTGAAGGCACTTTTGGACTCGGGTAGCCTGGTGACTTTGGTTCGGGCTGGCCTTGTGACTATGGACTACGTGCCGAACAAGCACATAAGAGTGCTATGCATCCACGGGGATATTGTAGCTTACCCTGTGGCCCCCATTAAGTTGGTGACCCCATCTGGAACTGTGACCTACGAAGTCGGAGTTGTAAAAAGACTTATGCATGCGGTTATTTTAGGCCGCGATTTCCCCTTGTTCTGGGAGTTGTGGAGAAGGGGGAACGTTTCTGCAGCTGGGGAACAAACTCCGGCAGAGTCTGTAACCCTCCCTGTAAATAATGGGTCAGGTGAGACGGCCATTGGGAACAATGATACCAGTAAGGGGCATGATGAAAAGGATCTAGGCCCACCTGAAATGTATAGTGAAGATTCTTTCCCCTTGCAGGTGTTAGCTGGGGAGGAAGAAGAAGAAACTTCCCTACCCGGCCAACAGGTCTTAGATTTAGAAATGTCTCGGGGTAACTTCGGGACCGAGCAAGTGAGAGACCCCACTCTGGGAACTGCACGGGCAAATGTCATGGTAGTAAATGGGGTACCACAGGAACCCGAAGCTGACCAGAAATTTCCGCATTTTGCCATGAATGGGGATCTAGTGTACCGGGTCACCAAAGTTAACAAGGAAATTGTGGAACAGCTTCTGGTGCCAAAACCATACCGACACCTGGTGCTGGACATAGCCCATAACCATGTGTTTGGGGGGCACTTGGGGACTAATAAAACACAAGAGAGGGTCCTCCAAAGGTTTTATTGGCCTGGGGTATATGAAGAAGTAAAAAGGTATTGTGAGTCATGCCCCACATGCCAGAAGAGTGCCCCAACACCACACTTCCGTAGCCCCTTGGTGCCACTTCCCATCATTGAAGTACCATTTGAGAGAGTTGCCATGGATTTGGTAGGGCCCATTGTCAAATCTGCTAGGGGACACCAATACATTTTGGTTGTCTTGGATTATGCTACCCGGTACCCAGAGGCGGTACCCTTAAGAAACATGGCCTCCAAAAATATTGCTAGGGAGTTGTTTTACATGTTCTCTCGCACGGGGATCCCTAAAGAAATTCTTACTGACCAGGGTACGCCCTTTATGTCACGGGTCATGAAAGACCTGTGTAAGTTGTTTAAAATCACTCACCTCCGTACCTCAGTGTACCACCCTCAAACAGACGGGTTAGTGGAGAGGTTTAACAAAACCCTAAAGCATATGCTAAAAAAGGTGGTAGAAAGGGATGGTCGGGATTGGGACTGTCTATTACCCTACCTCATGTTCTCTATCCGGGAGGTGCCCCAAGCATCTACAGGGTTTTCCCCCTTTGAGTTAGTGTATGGCCGACATCCACGGGGTTTGTTAGATATTGCCAAAGAAACTTGGGAGACCGAGGCCACCCCATATAAGAGTGTTATTGAACATGTGGCTCAGATGCAGGAGCGAATAGCGACGGTGATGCCTATAGTTAAAACGCATCTGCAAAGAGCGCAGGAGGCCCAGAGCAGAATTTATAACAGATCTGCCAGGTTGAGGGCCTTTAATCCTGGGGACAGGGTCCTGGTTTTAGTGCCCACCGTTGAAAGTAAGTTTTTAGCCAAGTGGCAGGGTCCCTATGAGGTTGTAGAGAAGATGAGTGAGGTGAACTACAAGGTCCATCAACCGGGCAGGAGAAAACCCTTCCAGGTTTACCACGTAAACCTGATCAAGCCGTGGAAAGAGCGGGAGTCTTTGGGGGCGACCCAGGCAGGGGTCAAAGAAGTGGGGCAACCAGTTCCCCCAGTAACCATAGGAGAGGCACTGTCAGTGCCCCAGAAGCAGGAGGTGAGGGAGTTCCTGCAGGAAAACAGACGAAAGTTTTCGGACCTACCTGGCCGTACCCACCTCATAAAACACCATATTAAAACTGAGCCTCACAGTAAAGTGAACCTGAAGCCATACAGGATACCAGAAGCCCGTAGAGAGGCGGTATCCACGGAGGTCAGGCGCATGCTTGAATTAGGTGTTATTGAGGAATCTACTAGTGAGTGGTCAAGCCCCATAGTGCTAATCCCAAAGCCCAACGGGACGTGGAGGTTCTGTAATGACTTCAGGAGATTAAATGAGGTCTCGAAGTTTGATGCGTACCCCATGCCCCGAGTGGATGAACTGGTTGAGAGGCTTGGGAAGGCAAGGTACATTACAACACTTGACCTTACAAAGGGCTATTGGCAGATACCGTTAACTGAGGAGGCTAAAGAGAAGACTGCCTTTTCCACTCCAGAGGGCCTGTTCCAGTATGTTGTGATGCCATTTGGGTTACATGGGGCCCCTGCTACCTTTCAGAGGCTGATGGATCTGATTTTGAGACCACATCGTGATTATGCCGCTGCTTACCTGGACGATGTGGTAATTTTTTCGTCTGACTGGAAAAGTCACCTCGGTAAGGTACAGGGCGTGTTAGACTCCATTAGTGATGCAGGCCTAACCATAAACCCTGAAAAATGTGCAGTGGGTCTGGAGGAAGCAAGATACCTGGGTTATATCATTGGTAGGGGGCTGGTTAAACCCCAGATCAATAAGATTGAGGCGATACAGAACTGGCCTAGGCCAGTAACAAAGAAACAAGTGAGGGCTTTCCTTGGCATAACCGGGTACTACCGTCGGTTCGTGCCCAATTTTGCCTCCATGGCCACACCATTGACAGACTTAACAAAGGGTGGTAAGTCAGTGATGGTAAAGTGGAACCCCGAGGCAGAAAGGGCTTTTCAGAGTCTGAAGTCTGTCCTGTGTGACCAGCCAGTGCTCGTTTCCCCTGATTTTAGGAAACCATTTCTGGTTCAGACAGACGCGTCTGCTAGAGGTTTGGGGGCAGTTTTGTTACAAGTGGTTAATGGGGAAGAACACCCAGTGCTGTACTTGAGTAGGAAACTGACCCCAGCCGAGGAAAATTATGCCATAGTGGAAAGGGAGTGTCTCGCCATCAAGTGGGCGTTGGAGTCCCTGAGATATTATCTCCTGGGCAGGGAATTCGTGTTGGTGACTGACCATGCTCCTCTGGCATGGATGAAACAGAATAAGGAGAGGAATGCAAGAGTGACCAGATGGTTTCTCTCCTTGCAAAATTTTAGATTTACAGTGGAGCATAGACCAGGGAAGTTACATGGGAATGCGGATGCGTTGTCCAGGGTGTACTGTATGGTTGCTGACGCTGTCCAGACCTCTGGTCTGGAGTCGACGGGGGGGATATGTGGTAAAGTGTATGGGAGCGTGGTTGATGGTATATATATCTCACCTGGTTACCTCTGCCAGGCATGGTAGCAAACCCAGGTGCTCTCAGGTGAGGCTTCCTAAGCTCGTTACTGGGGAGGAAGCCTTAAAAGAGAGGGCTGTTAAGTTTGCAGGTGAAGGGAGAAACTGAATGAAGGAGCAGCTACAGCCAGCGCTGCAGCTCACCAGGTATGAAGCTTTACCCCATACAAAACTGGTTACTTTGCTTTGCGTCAGACCTTAGGCTGCTAGAGAGGTATCCTGCTGTTTAGTTAGAGCCGGACAGGCTTATAGTTTGTTTTGTTTACAAGGTGCTCTGTGACTACAACATCTAAATAAACGCGCTTTTACGTTGGAAACCTGTGTGAAACTGTCATTGCCGCCCCATGCGTGAGCTGTCCCCTACAAATGCTATGATCATACTCTGACCCCTCACATTTTTGAAAATATTTTAACAACACTGAAGAAATGACACTCTGTCCCCTCAAAATAACACACAGCCAATAATGTCTAAACCTTGGCAACAAAAGTGACTATACCCCTAAGTGGAAATCTACAAATTGGGCCCAGTTAGCCATTTCCCCTTCCCGGTTTCATGTGACTCTTTAGTGTTACAAGGTCTCAGGTGTGAATGAGGAGCAAGTGTGTTAAATTTAGTGCTATTGCTCTCATACTGGTCACTGGAAGTTCAACATGGCACCTCATGGTAAAGAACTCTCTGAGGATCTGAAAAAAAGAATTGTTGCTCTACATAAAGATGGCCTAGGTTATAAGAAGATTGCCAAGATCCTGAAACTGAGCTGCAGCACGGTGGGCAAGACCATACAGCGGTTTCACAGGACAGGTTCACTCAGGACAGGCCTCGCCATGGTCAACCAAAGAAGCTGAGTACACGTGCTCAGTGCGAGTGCTGCCAGCATTGCTGCAGAGGTTGAAGGTGTCGGGGGTCAGCCTGTCAGTGCCAACATGTACTGTGACATCCTGAAGCAGAGCATGATGTCCTCCCTTTGGAGACTGAGACGCAGGGCAGTATTCCAACATGAGAACGACCCCAAACACACCTCCAAGATGACAACTGCCTTGCTGAAGAAGCTGAGGGTAAAGGTGATGGATTGGCCAAGCATGTCTCCAAAACTAAACTCTATTGAGCATCTGTGAGGCATCCTTAAACGGAAGGTGGGGGAGCGCAAGGTCTCTAACATCCACTAGCTCTGTGATGTCATCATGGAGGAGTGGAAGAGGACTGCAGTGGCAACCTGTGAAGCTCTGGTGAACTCCATGCCCAAGAGGGAAAATAATGGTGGCCACACAAAATATTGACACTTTTTGCCCAATTTGCACATTTCCACTTAGGGGTGTACTCTCTTTCCAATGTTTAGACATTAATGGATGTGTGTGGAGTTTTTTGAGGGGACAGCAAATGTACACTGTTATACAGGCTGTACACTCACTACTTTACATTGTAATTTCGATACACTATATGACCAAATGTTTGAGGACAGCTGACCATCACTCCTATGTGAGCTTGTTGGACATCCTATTTCAAAGTCCTTCACTGGAATTAACGGGCTTAGCCCAAACCCCAGACCATAATCCCTCCTTCAACAAAATTTTCAGCAGGCACTATGCAGTTCAGTTGATAGTGTTCTCCTGGCATTCGCCAAACCCAAACGCCAAACAGACTTCCAAATATTGAAGTGTGATTAATCAGAGACACATTTTTCTTTCTTTTGACAAAATCAGAAAAGACCTTACAAATTATTTTAACTTAACTTAGACTTTACCAGAATCAGTAATGCATGTGCCCGCAGAATGGCCTTACAGGCTAAACTTAGTTATTAGGATGTAGACTAAGGTATCAGGGATGAATGCATCGCTGCAAAATGTAGAGTAAAAATTATTCCACGCAAATTGTTAAGTAACCCTTTGGAATATGTAGCATATTGTTATTTCAAAACCATTTGTTTTCAAAACTCGTCATTCTCCCACCATGTCCTATTTGGCACATCTTTGAAGCCAGTCAGTTCAATTTACCTCATGAAACCATATATATGAAAACTAGACACCCCATAGTGTTTAAAATGCTAGTATTTTAACTATTTCCAAGCACTAATTCCACTACCAGCCCTTTTCTTGTTCTCCATACACATTGTACTTCAAGTATGAATTTTTCAATTCAATTTATAGTCTTTCAATATAGTGAATAAGATCACTTTTAGGAGTGGTCGTATGGGGCTCCTGCATTTAGAGCAATACCAGCTGAGTGAAGAAAGCACCAAGTGCTGATTCGCATGTTGCGTAAAAGTCACCAATGCTCTGATGATTCCACAGGGGAAGCATTAATATAAGCACAAAAACTGTGCAGCAGTCATGAAAGGGGTTTCCATGGCCGGGCAGCTGCATGCAAGCCTCACTTCACCAAGTACAATGCCAAAACATCTTTTTTTATTAACTCTCAATGAGCAGGAACATGAATAAATTACAAACCATATATGATAAACTGCAAAAAATGTTAAGCATTTCTATGTATAAATATAATTTCTCTTCCCATTGCCAATCGTGTTATATACAGGTTAGGTGATAACCTGTATATAACACGATTGGCAATGGGAAGAGAAATTATATATAAGCCTGTGTGTTTCCCCACTAAAAGGTTCTTCTTTCCCTGGACATTAGTCTTGTCTAATGCTTCAGGGACCCGCCATATCACCTATTGTCCTTTTCAGGACAACCTCTGCCTCAGCGAGTTGCAGTGCTATATTCGGGAGGACACTGGGCCAGTTCCTGAACGCTGCCTCGCTAGTATCGTCTAGCGCTGGTAGCAGTTAACTCTTTTCAGTCCCGGCAGGCAGCATCCCAAAACCGACGGGTGTACCCAGCCGGGGTACCAGGCGTGCCTGTCAGTTTTCTAGGCTAGGGGTGCTGTGTAGACCGAGGGCAGATATTTTTTAGTATTCACTTGCATATATAAAGATGTGCTTATAAACTGAGCCTGTATTTTCAATCTACAGTATGATTTTACTGAAAACTAGATAACATTAAAAAAGAAAGTTATTGTAGGATTTAGAAACAATGTTTCACGCACACAAGAGTCAGGTAGAACCCAAGGGTAGCAGTAACGTGGTCAAAACAAGTCGAGATCAGGATACCAGGAGTCAGGATCAACGGATAACAAGCCAAAGTCAGGATAACGGAGAATCAACGTAAACGAGGAAACAAGCCGTGGTCAAACAGGAAAGGACTGCTGAGGATACCGCGCACTGAGGGAAGGAAATTTCTCTGTACTGGCTTCTGCTGGAGCGGTTGTGAGGTGGAGGAAGGTCTACCTCTTCTCCGCGGCGGTTGCTGTAGCGGCAGCTGAGATGAGGAGGGGGTCTCCCCCTCAGAAGGCGGGGAAGAGGCGTGCCACCTATGCAGGTATGCAAAAGGGCTACCACTGGACGACCACCACCAGGACGAGACGGCCATTTAGCATGAAAGGCACTAATCAGGCGTGAAGCTGGCACCCAGGAAAGTCCCTCTGGACCGAGACCCCTCTAATGTACTAGATACTGCAGAATTTCCTGCTGTCTCCAGGAGTCAAAGATAGACGGGGAATCTGTTTCTCCATATGCCTTATAGGAACATCTGCTACTGTCACTCTTTGGGAGGTGAAACAATTGCAGATCAGGGGCTTAAGCAATGAAGCATGGAAGACACAAGGAATGCAAAGGGTCCTGGGCAACAAGAGTTCATATGCCACTGGGTTAACCCAGCGGACAACTGGAAATGGACCAATGAACCACGGTGCCAATAGAAGGTACCCTGAGCTTCAGGTAGTTGGTTGACAGCCAAACTTTATCCCCAGGTTGGTAAGTCGGGTTAGGAGATTGTCTCCCAATGGCCTGCCGTTCCTGACAATGAGCAGCTTGTTCGAGTGCAGAATGAGCCGAAGCCCAGGTGGAGTCTCTTATCTAATGCCAGAACTGGCAAGGTAGGTTTTGTCCCTGGGAAAGACTGTGGGCGGAGACCATAGAGGCAGAAGAAAGGCAACGTTTCAGTAGACTCTTGAGGAGCATTGTTTCAAGCAAATTCCAGAATGGCAAAAGATCAACCTAATTATACTGGTGGTTATTAATGAAGAGCTGTAGGTATTGCTCGCGATGTTGATTAGCCCTCTGATACTGTCACGCACAGCAAGGTTAGAGACACCGGAGTCAGGTAAGTAACATGGTCAAAACAAGCCAAGATCAGCTTTTCAATAATCAAGGTAGAGAACAAAATAATCTAATTTTTGAAAAAATGCTTTTTAATTTGAAATCTGTAAAGGTGTATCCTTAGTTTACTTAAGCATACTCTGGATATCCTGAAGGGATTTTTAAAACTACCCTTTTCTCTGGTCTCCAGACAATTTCTAAAGTCAGGAATCAATGTGAAGGATACTCAAATATGCACTAAAATGCTACATCAGTCACATAATCATTCCTTTGAAGAACAGTGGCAAGTCCCTAAAAATCCATACTAGTTAATGACATGGCAGAAGCCTTAATTGTTAGATGGGGAAAACCAACCTTTTTTTGATCTATAAAGCAGAGGTTAAAAAAAGCATGACCTTTCTGTCAAGAGAAAAATAAGCACATATGTCCATTTCTTTTGAATGCCATATCCAAAGGAATAGTTAATAGAAATGTTGTCTTTCAAACAATAGGAATGGTTTCCTCTGGGATTGTGGCACATAAATGGAGGGGAATTTCAAGTGCAAAAATGTTTAGTCTTTTGTCAACATTTAATGTGGATGAGCAGAAATATTATGATATTGTGAAGTCCCATAGAATAAAATATTTTTCTCCATGAGCATAGAGTATATAGTGCTGTATACATAAATTAGGTTTGACAAAAAACGCGCTGTATCTGTTACGTACCTGACTACGAGTTCCTCCGGGTCCTCGAGTCAGCAGCCTCGGTCGCCGCAGAGAAGGGGGAGACCCCTCCGCCTCGGCACAGCAACCTCAGCCGCCGCAAGGAAGAGGGAGACCACCCACCTCCGCAAAGCAGCTTCCGCCGCTGCGAGGACGAGAAAGACCCCGCACCTCTATGCAGAAGCCTCAACCGCCGCAGACTGACAACAGGTCCGGTTCCTGTGTCTGTATTCAATCCTCTTCACGCCACCTAGTGGCGCCAGCGGAAACTACCTCTCCTTTTACTGGCAGGTTACGGTCACGCCAATAACAAGATGGCCGCGGACCGGAAGTAACGTAACAGACTTTCAAAAATTGGCGGGAAACTCTATTTTGGCACCAAATCTCATTCCCTATTTAAAGGACTCAGAATCCTTCCATTATTGCCTTCTGATGGTCGTGCCTACTCCTCAGTAAAGCGTTCCTGTTTGACTTCTTTTACCGACCCGGCTTGTGATTGTTCCAGATTCCTGGTGTTCTGATTTAGGCTTGCTCCACGACGTTCCTGATTCCTGGTATCCTGATCTCGGCTTTTTTTACCACTATCCTGTACTCAGACTCTCTGATCTCTATCTGTTGGACTGTGCTCCTGCTGTTCTACCTGACAACGGTGTCTACCTATACGCTGAGCGTGACAGTATCCCAATTTGTTCAAATAAACATCCTTTCTCTACAGACTTGGAGTTTACCATTGATTGTCAAGTTATATTTTATGCTAGCTGGATTTTTTTAGAGAGTAGGGTAGTAGAGTAGAGTAGAGAGTTTTCTGATGGAAGGAGAAGAGCTGTTAAGTAGAACTGTGTAGGGGAGAAGAAAAATAAGAGACAGAGTGTGAGAAAGAAAAAACAGAGAAGAGAAGGAAAAAGAGAAGGAAGACACATTGATAGTAAGAGGGAGTGAGAAGAAAAGGAGAGAGATCAGAGAGGAATATGAGGGATGTAGAATGAAGATAGCTCTTAATGACCTTGGCTGTATGTTTGGGGTTGTTGTCATGCTACAGAATAAACTTGGAGCCACTCAGATGCCTTTCATGATGGATAGATATCCACCTGTGCTTCTCAACACTGAGGATACCTTTTAATTCTGACCAAATCCTCGAATACCATTTACAGAAATGCAGCCTCAAACTTGCAATGAACCTCCACCTTGCTTTACTGTTGCCTGCAAAGACTTATCCTTGCTCCACTCTCCAGCCCTTCGGCAAACAAACTGTCTAAGGATATAGCCAATTTTTGGAATATTTTGAGTCATCAATCTTTAGCGCCTGCTGTGTTTTCATGAATAGTTGAGTCGCTTGGCTTTGTTTCCAAGTTGGAAGGCCACTTCTAATCAGAATTCTCTGGACAGTGGATGAGTGTACCAAGGTCCCACTGTTTTATGCAAGTGTTGAGCTGATGGCACTGCTGGAGATCTTTAAATTGCAAATGGGAGTAAGCATGATGTGCAGATTCAGGTACCTGTTTTAATCTTGCCTCGCATATAGAGTTGTGTTACTGTTGTTGCTGCTTATTTCACCTGATACGACGCCTATTCTTTATATATTCATCTCACCCAGCATAACCAGGCATAGCCACTACTAGCCAGTAGTTGGTGGCCACTTCATCATTTGTTTTAGTCCTCGTCATTTTGTTTTCACTTAGGGGAGTTGGTATTTGGTGAAGGTTACATTGGAGGCAGTTTTCACATTCGTTGCATCACCTGATAGGTATTCTGCCTCTGTTTGGTAGATAGATGCCACCTCCCCACCTGATGTGGGACTATCCACCTCATTGGTAGTTATGCTTGAATTAATGCCTTTTTTTTCTAATTATCTTAGGTGGTATGTCCAGAGGCAGGATAGTATTTTAGTAAGGTTCCTTTCTATAATTATTTGTAGATGTGTACCATCAGTCAGACCACGAAGACAGGTCCTAGCTTCCACGTTAATCTGCTCCAGGATTCTTACATCCCTCAGAGCTTGGACCATTCCTAAACTGACACACATTCTTAAATTTGAGGCCCTTTTTTGGTGCAGAACAATGAAGGACGGTCAGCTGCAGCAGTAGAGCACTGGGCCAGGACAGGCAGGTACTGACAGATGATAGGCACATGCAGCCCTGTAGACCAAGACTGAATTTCCACCACAATATTATGGACATATGGGAAAGTTTCCCCCAGTATAAGGACGGCCAAAGAGGCGCAGCAGCAGTAGTAGTAGAAGGGCACTGGGCCGCGGCAGGCAGGCACTGGCAGATGGTAAGCACATGCACCACCATGGAGTAGGACTGAATTTAACAAAAAATGATCACTCAGATCAGAGTAAGGAAGGAGACAGAGCAGCAGCACTAGACCTCACTCGTTGTAGGTTTGCTGTTGTCGCCAATGTCTTCAGTCTCCCCCTGAAGCAAAGCAGCACTGTGGTATGACTATAGGTGTTGATTGAATTGGTGAAATCTTCTTTCACCTTACCTGTGCTCACTACCGCACGACGATGCAACTTGCAACCTGCATTGCGTCCATCTACCACAGTCTCAAAATGCTCCTCCACTTTACTACAACGTTGCCTACCAGACGAGGCAGCCATTTTATTAGTTCCCCCCCCCTAATTGTGATGTGATGATTGTGATGGTGGTAGTGCTGAGAGTGCATGGAGAGGAACCAGTGGCATAGTTATACTGCTGCTGTACCTGTCACCTGACTCCTCCAAGTCTGGCTGATGATCTAAATCCAGGTCATTGTAATCATCAACACCATCATAAAAGATGAATACATCCTTCTCCAACCGGGCAGAAGGCTGAGTAAGGTCCATGCAAGAGTAGATCTGTGGATTCATCCCTTTCCAGCTTGCATATCCATCCTTTATGGAGTATAGCATAAGCAGTGTTCAGCACCTTTTTTGATCCTATGGTGAGTCCTTTTGGTTCATATACACGATTTTTGGCACAAAGCACAACAGCACTTTGAGAACTGGTACTTTAAAAACCTGAAAACACTTAAAGATCACCATTCAAATCAGGATCAACCAGGACTGCAGGAGAATACTGTTTTCACATATTTGGATGTGCTCAACCTTTTGTATATATCGTCTTAATATTTTATGTGAGATACTGCACAATCTTGTCCTTTCTCTCTCTTCGTTCACATTTGTAGAAATGAAGATTGTGAGAAGAGCCTGAATATCACATAAATATCGCGAGTGCAATACTTACCACCGATATTATATCTGTCATTATTGGCTACACTATTATTATTTTCTTCTTTTTTACACGAACGCCCCTAAGTGGAAGTGTGTTGTTTGATATCAGTGTTGTTTGATATCAGCATCTGGAGAATGCTGTTGTAGAGTAGCAGCTGTGAAATAGGGGAAGTATTGTTGTGTTTTACATTCTGTTGGTAGAGGATTTCTCACTGAATATCACATTGATATAATCATTCACCATATTGTTTTCACGGGTAAACTTGTCACTTTTTGTACAGCTTGCATATCCTGCTGGATTTCTTCATGTAAGTCCAGTAGCCCGCTGCAGGATGGCAGGGCTATTCACCTCTATTGGACCTCTATTGTATAGTTTTAGATTCTATTAAGATGGAAGCTAGTTTACCTGTAGCAAAGCTTATGAGCATTCAGGGACAAATTCACAGTTTTATGAGTTCTCAGACCTGTGGTAGAATTCAATTATAGTCCCTTTTAGGTCACTGGAATTTCTCTATGTGTATAATTCCCCAAGAGGGGTCATTCATTTCCTGCCTCTTCACCCTTTTGTCTGAATTCCAGAAGTCAGGCAATACATATTATATATATATATATATCAGGCAGCTAGGTCTGACCTGGATATGTGGGCTTGGTTTTTTAGGTCAGCTGTAAAGTTTAATGCTAAAATATTGATGACTGGCATCTAGAAAAATAAATGATAAAGTATTTATAAAGTAAATTGACCTGTAAAAGTAAATGGTATATTTAGTTTGCTCGGAAATATGCATGCTAATCACTCACTGAAAGTTATTTTTATTCACGCCTGGCGCCAAATGCTTGATGGAGTCTTGGTGGTTATGGGAGAAGGTCAGAATTCTGCCAAAGGAAATAGCCTGATTTCACTGTTTAGAAAAGTAGTATAGAATAGAAAGCTTACAATGTAGCAGATTTTACTTCTGAAGTAACAGGAAAAGGGGTCAATAGTCAGAGATGTAGTGATTCCTTCCTTTTTCTTAGACATTTCCATGTAATGCTTTATATAAATTTCTTGTTAAATTTAAAATCAAAGATAGACGGCACTGTTTAACTTAGAAAGTAGGTCACTTAAGAATGAATTAACTTTCCTTTAACCTGTTTCTAAAAAATGCATTACGCTCTTGCTTTTGATGTCTGAGTGCATCAACGTGACATATTCATTAAAATGAATCATTCAATTTTTTTATGTTTTCTTTCATTAATTCTCAAATGTTTTCCTAATTCATTAATTCCCAACTTCACAATGCATCTTTGATAATGAATTTTTTCAATTTATTATGTGTAACTGAAGAATTTTACAATGCCCATTGTTATCATCATTGGTAGGCAAGATCCTGGGGAGACATAAAAATAAGACTGATTTAGAGAGGATGGTACAAAGTTAAATACTTAGGGGAAAAGGGGAGTTAGAGGGATAATTCTACTGACTCATTGCAACTGACATGCACTGACAAGCTACAACTCAACAAGCAACTCTAACATTCCTTAACATTTACGTTGATCTTTACTAGATGATCACCTGAGTTGTTGAGTTGAGTTATAAATCAGGTTCAATGTGACTTTCATATTGCATGAACTTGATCCCAACTCCCAAACATTTAGCATTGCTGGACCTGAGCTGAGAACCCCCACTTTAATCTAATAATTAAACAAAATGGGAAAAAAACCTCTTGGGTACCCCAAAACCATAATGTGTACAGATGTGGTATTAATGGACATTTTGTTGCCCTGGGATGAGAATGATAATACTGACGATGTTGCCTACACCCTGTGCTAATGGCTTGGTCCATGTGTGATGGAATTGGTTTTAAATAACCCTAAAGGGGCATAGAAGTCCCAAGTTCATGCCCGGTACACCCTTCTTACCTACAATATATGTGTGTGCATGGGGAGGGTTTCTGATATGTGGTAGAGACAGAGGAGACCAAGGTTTAACAGTCAAGTTATGACAAGATGAGTTGCTGTCAAGTGTGCAGTATAGCTAGTAGAAAATAAACTAGTTTTCCCCACATATTTTACTTGATTACCAACTAAATTACACGGGTCCATGGCATTGCATTCAAAATGTATTTGAAACAAAAAAATACCTACATAACTAGATTTACTGTCACATACACATGTGTAGAGGAGAAAGCTATAAGAAAGTTGACAACAGGATATTAGACAAAACAGGATAAAGCACTGGGATCTTTACATTACAGTAATTGGTGTTGAGGGAATGAGTGAAAATATCTTTTGCGAGTATTTTGAAGTCTAATATGTATTAGCAGATGCAGCTATAGTACCCGTGGGAAAGGATATTTTTTAACAAATATTACATTTTTTAAACTAACTACAGCACTTAGAACTGCATTAATAATTTTTCTGGGTATGCCCTCCGTTTTTGTAAGAACAGAGGAGAAAATTACTATGGATTGTGTTTTATGTGACTTCTTGTTGTAATGTATTTGACAATATATGTAAACTATATTGGTTTGTAATCCGGGATGACCTTTTTTCCATGTATATTTGTAATTGGCCGCATTAGTTTCTATATAATTATATTGAAAAATTGATTTTGTGTATTCCCAGCAAGAGCACTTGGAATAGGGGTGTCAAATTACCGTATATTAGCAACAAAGCCTGATAATATTTGCTGGTCAATTCCAAGGTGCAACAGAAAAAACTGCAGACAATGGTTTTAAAGCCTTACTTTGCCATTTTATAGCAATCGATAAGTCAGAATTGCTTATTATACATTTGGATTACTGTAAATGCTCAACAACATTGTTTAATTTACTGTTTTATTTGTTAGGTACTAGATAATCATACCATTTTTATAGTTATCCTAAAATAATGAATTAGCCAATTCTAGTGGTCCAAAAATATAATAAATGGATATATTTAATATATGTGTGTTCTATCATATCTCATAATTGAAGCACTACATTTTTTTTACATTATTTGCAGCAGCAGACGAGAACATGGAATACTTATGGGAAAAGTCCTGGCAAGCCAGGAATTTCTCTGTATGATTACATCCTAGTATTGTATACTAATGAGCTACGTAATTCGGGAATTTCTACGATCCTGAAAACTCAGGCAATAAAAGCCTGGTGAACACAGCAGAAACATGCAGTCGCATAACTGGTGGAAACAGCACTTAACACAGGCTGTTCGCTGCAGATAAAGCTTGAGCTTTGAAATCAACAAGGTAGACATTTGCCATAGGAACATTAATAGTAAGTATACTTTTAAATGTATTAAATTTTATTCACTTGTATACCTCATTCATTTTAATGCTATGCTACAGTGATTTACCTTGTGTAAATATTTAAGGTTCTAAAATTGATGTGTACATTTATTTTTAAATCCTAATTGGTCTTTTAATCGATATAATTTCACATTCACAAAGGGGAGGTTTTAAAAAAATCCAGATTTTCAAATTAAATATTTGGTATAACTAATTAAATAGTAATTTGACGTGAGATTCGTATCGTTTTTATTTTTGATAATACTCATCATTCCCTTTTTATGTAAGTCACCTGCTGCAAAATAATTATTCTGAGATAAAATGTGCCAGAGGGGTTGTGCAAGGGATTTGTTTACAAAGCATTCAATACCTCCCAAAACTAAAAATAATAAAATTATATTTACTTTAGCTATTTTAACAACTTTAAACTTCAACTTTCATATTGTATACTTTATAAGAACCATTTACTACAAAATGTGAAACCCTTTTAAAAGTAAAAAAGAGGGTTAGGAATTGGAATTCATTCTAATGAATCCCCATGATTGTGATATTTATTGTAATTACTTTGTCTTGCAGAATATTTCTACCTTATTTGTTACTAGACCAAACAGAAAAATGATCTATCCTTTCTACTTTTCCTTAGGTAAGTTAACTGATAATATATTTGTCTTTGCAAAATTAAAATTAAGCTTTTTGTGCTTCTAAAAAAGCAAACCACCCACTTGAGTCAAATTGGTAGTCAAGTGGAAGACAAACACAACTGAGCTGGTTTGCAACACAGATTGATATCAATGTAAGTTGCTACTTGAGCACTTGAATAGTTAAAGGAAGCAATGATCAAAAGAAATATATGTTTCATTGTAACTTTGGTACAAATTTTGTGTTCTCTAATTATTTTATTATTATTTTAGGTATTGCAATGCTTGCGTACGCACAAGGCTGGTCCTATTTCTATTCCCCAGTAAACATGACATATGAGAATGCTCGACAGTACTGTAAAAATGAATACACTGATTTGGTTGCAATCCAAAATCGAGCTGAAAATGAGTACCTGAACAATATTTTGCCTTTCAACCCCACATATTATTGGATTGGAATTCGCAAATTACACAACCAGTGGACCTGGGTGGGAACTAAGAAGGTTCTGACAGAAGAGGCAAAGAACTGGGCAACCAATGAACCCAACAACAAGAAAAGCAATGAAGACTGTGTGGAGATGTATGTCAAAAGAAGCAAGGATGAGGGGAAATGGAATGATGAGCCCTGCACTAAAAAGAAGGTTGCTTTGTGTTACACAGGTATTGAAACATTTTACTAAATTTGTTACACAATAAAGGTAATAGGCCACACACTCATGAAGACAGCTTTAAACTTGACCATATAGTCTATTAAATGATTTGCTAGGTAGTAATCCTGCATCATAAATACACATTTTTACTGTTGCTACTAGCATTATTTGAAGGAAACTGTAACAATTCTTTTTCTACTTGCAGCTGCTTGCCACTCTTCCTCCTGTAGCGGTCATGGAGAATGTATTGAAACAATTAATAACTACACCTGCAAATGTCATGAAGGATTTTATGGAGCTGAATGTGAAAATGGTAATTAGGCTTTTACATTTTTCCCTACAAATAAAACAAAATCGGTTGACATATAATCAATACTTTGCATACATGCCCTGAATTCACTAATGAAAAATTTTCTTTACAGTTTTGAAGTGCCCTCCCATAGTTGACAATGAACAAGGATTCGTCACATGCAGTCATATATATGGGAACTTCACATACAATTCAAGTTGTAAATTTACATGTCCTGATGGATTTGTCTTGAATGGATCAGACACTATCCATTGCACAACTCTAGGAGAATGGACAGATGACATCCCTCATTGTGAAGGTGTGTAAATTATACCATGACCTGCTGTCTGAGTATTTGTTGGCTCAAGATCAGCTACAAATGCAGAATTTCCAATGCCTGTGATATAACACTTTCTGATTAAGGGGGTGTTTTATTTAACTCTAAAGGCAGAAAGTCAAATTAGAATAATCTGTTGAGCTGGGATTATATTAGGCAAAGCCTCTCAACATTGCGCGAGAAAGAGACACAAAATGCAGAAGCGGTATGGTGTTTGACTTGTTGTTTATTTCTTGTAGCTGTGACCTGCCCAGCCCTTTTAGTTCCTCCACAAGCATCCATGGACTGTGATGATGAATTTGGGAAATTCAAATATAACTCCAGGTGCTCCTTCAGATGCAATGAAGGTTTCATCCTAACAGGATCTGAGTCCATACAGTGCTTTTCACATGGGTCTTGGAGCTCTCATACTCCCACTTGTCAAGGTACTTGCAATAAGAGAAGATTGAATACAGTTGGATTCTATCTATTTTTCTGACTAATAATACATTTAAAAAAATCTTTTTGATAAAGTAAGTAATAATCTAGTGACTTTCTATTCTTTTAGCTATCAGCTGTCCAGATATTTCAGTCCCTGAACAAGCATCCATGGATTGTGAAGATGAATTTGGGGAATTCAAGTTAAACTCCAATTGTTCATTTAAATGCAATGAAGGTTTCATCTTAGTTGGCTCAGAATCATTACAGTGTTCTTCAATTGGAAGCTGGAGCTTTGATATTCCAACATGTCAAGGTATTATAAGCATACTAACAATGCAATATATTATTTTGAATTAAAATCAACGGTTCTGTGGACATCGAGTAGTAAAATAACACATGCACATATACATATGCACATACAAAAGCATTTTTAGTTTTTTGCAGTATTTAAAACAATGTATATGGCTATACTGGATAAAATAAAAACAGTTGACATGTATGGTATGGTGTACCAATTATAAGGCAACATGGCAACTCTTCTCTATCAGTTACCAATAGTAATACTGACAACAAATATGTTAATATTACAAAGGCGTATTGCCAATTTTTGTTGAATTAATTGGAGAGTCAGGAAGCAATATTCAAAGCTGTCTTTAAAACTGATTACAAAAATAAAATACTGTGTAACGCGTGGAGCTGTTAAACACTTCAGATGTCAGCCACCACACACCAATTATGTACATACTTAAATCCTTGTCTCTATTTTCAGCTGTACAGTGTTCCTATTTGAAACCTCCAGTCAATGGTCAGATAGAATGCCAAGAAGGTTCTTATTATAATTCTAAGTGCACATTTACCTGTGCAGAAGGCTTTAAGATTGCTGGTGCATCAGATCTTAAGTGTTTAGGATCGGGAGAATGGACGTCTCTTCCACCAATTTGTGAAGGTAAGGATTCCCCCATGGAATTCTATAATCTATTGAAAAAAATAGTTGGTGAATTACTTTGAGGCTCAAATGGGTTAAACATAATCTGTATGTTATCATTCCCCTTTTTAAATCAACCACATTAACATGTGCTTTTTCTGTATGTTTGCAGCTTTAGAATGTGAAGCGCTTCAGATTCCAGATATGGGCAGAATGAATTGTACACACCCATTAGGGAAATTTAAATATGGATCTCAGTGCAAATTTGCCTGTGGGAATGATCTGCTACTGAAAGGAACAAACACTCTAGAATGTGATAGTGCCGGAAAATGGAGTGCACCTCTTCCAACCTGCAAAGGTAAAAGAATAAAAATATACTGGCTAAAGTAGCTTAATCATGCAATGTTGCAATAATCATTTTTTTGCTGCTTGTCTGCCTAAACCACTATCTTTTATGCTAAGAATTTTAAACTTGTTTTATATATGCAGCTCCCAGGGTGACAAATAATTCTGTGGACACCATAACAATTGGAGTGGCTGCAGGAGGAGCTTCTGTTTTGTCAGCTGCATCCCTTGTGATATGGATGATAAAGCGCCTTCGAAAAAATGGTAAGAACTTAAAACAACTTTTTTTTATATATTTAAATGCTTATGATTGACATATTTTAATTTTCTTAAATGTACACTGCCTTTTTTAAATTTTGCCTCCATGTTGCATTTAATGACGCAATGCATTTAATTAGAAATTAGTCAACATTCTAAATTGTTGGGTATAGCTGACTGCAGATATTTTGGTTCTAGATAATTTGGTCATTGTTTAGCATTTGGAATGTTTCTTTGTCATATATGGTTACTGTTACTGTATTTATTATACACAACAAGATATTGCTATGGAAAATTAATATTAATTATGTGTTGTTTTTCTCTCTTGCAGCAAAGAAATTTACTCCTTCAAGGTATGTTATTATTCTTTAAAACACAATTTTGTCTTGAAGCATTCCCAACATTGCCATGCCCATTGCATTTATCTGACACATGTCTCAGTAAAAGAAAAAAATGCAGCTTTGGGATTATTAAGTGTCATTAAGTGAAACTATTCTCATTAGTTTGCATTGCAAGGTAATTGTATGCATGACAACAGTGCTTTATTAAGTGTCATTTTTTGCTATTTACAGTAGTTGCCAAAGTCTAGAAGCAGCAGAATCAGGCAGCTACCAGAACATTGAAGAGTACGTCCATGACATTTAAAACATGGTAAGGGATTCAACAGAGCTAAATTAAATGCAATAAAAAAGTGCAGATTTTTTTCTTCTTCTAGATCTTCTTTCTTCTGTCTGCAATAGTACATACATTCCTTATCCCTTCTCAACTCCTAACTTTATTTTATCTTAAATCTTTTTTTTTGCACTATGATGGTCTATATATCTGTCTGTCTCTCTGTCTGTCTATCTATCGATCCATTCAGGGGCATACTTAGAGTATTTGACACCCGGGGTGGATCCTGTACCACACACACAAAAAATAATGTTGGCCAGAATATTTATTTCACCGCTGCCAATTTAGCAGCCTGCCTGTGCCACCGCTGCCCCTGAAATAGTCTGCCTGTGCCACCTCTGCACCTGAAACAATCTGTCTGTACGACCTCTGCCCCGAAACAGCCTGCCTGTGCCCCGAAACAGCCTGTCTGTGCCACCTCTGTCATTTAAGCAGCCTGTCTGTGCCACCTCTGCCCTTGAAGCAGCCTGCCTGTACCACCTCTGCCCTTGAAGCAGCCTGCCTGTGCCACCTCTGCCCTTGAAGCAGCCTGACTGTGCCACCTCTGTCCCTGAAACAGCCTGCTTGTTCCACCTCTGCCCCTGAAACAGTCTGTCCCTGGACAAAACCTGTCTGTGCAAGTCTGCCCCCCAAATCAGCATGCCTGTGCACCTCTTCCCCCTAATCAGCCTGCCAGTGCCATTCCTGCCCCTAAAAACTAACTTACTACTAACTTCATTCATTCACCCACTAACATTCATTCCCCCACTCACTGTCCCGCACCCCCTTACCTTACTTGTGGATTTCCCTGGTTCAGGGGCCAGCCGTGCACGGCCGCGCTGTATGAGGAAACTCTTTTCCCGCCAGTTTCCTCATACAGTGCAATCTGCGTTAGGCGGCCATCTGGCACCCCCCTGATGAGTGGCACCCGGGGCGTACCGCCCCCCTTTTGGTACGCTACTGTATCTATCCTCTATCTATCTAAACCTCATGATAGTCTAGTGACCCTGGAATTTTGAAACCAGGACAATGCATATTAAATATATTTCTGGTGTGTTAAACATAATTATGATGGTGTCTGTTTCTTCTTTTATGGCAGGTTGCTGTACATCCTTTTTCTGGCATGTTGAATATTTATACGACATAAAGATGATATTGTGGAGTGCCCTCAAAATTCAGACTATTTAAGACTCAGGCTCAACAGCAACTGTATGGATTTCATATGGAACATTTGTTGTTATTTTGCATTGCCCACAGTTTTTTTTATTTAGGAATTCCTCTTTGCAAGACCATTTTATCTGGACTGACTGGTAATATTTGGACATAAAAAGGAACAAAAGCCAAAAATTATTCAAACATTTTTACTGTAATTACACTATTTTGAGGACACATGTTCAAGATGGATGCCATGCAGTTGTTTTGTGAAACATGTGTTGGTAAACCCTTCATTTAATGTAGCAGTAATACTTCTGCTCATAAGTGACATTTTAAGTACCTGTTTATAACAGTATATATTGTAGCATCTTCCCCATGGGATAGATTATATTCTGGATTGAATGTTAGTTAAATGTATATATATTTGTGATGTTAACTATAATTTTACTGTTAACTATAATTTTAATGGGGGCCACAAAAAGGTAGAGGAACAAAATAATGGATAGTGTTTCTCAGATTTTACATTTTGAAGTATTTTTTCCTACAAGGCAGAAAATTTACCAAATCATAATAGTACACTATGTGTAATATTTTGATTTTAGATACAAAACATTAAATACCCTTTGATACATTTTAAAACATTTGATTGTGCAGGCATAATGAAATGTGTGACATTATTCAACTTAAGTTCTCAGAGAATTGCCTGTAGATCTAATATTAAAGGTATAAGTATAAATATCAGTCGTTGAAGCTCATTAAAATTCAGTTATTATGGACTTTAACTAAAAAGGGCATAGTCTAAAATAATGGTCTACTTTTGTGCCTTTAATTTTAGCATATGTAATCCCCCGTTTTAAAGCAAATTGCTTAAATATTCTGCATTTTAAATTTTTCACATAAAAAATTGTTTGTTTTTACAATATGTTGAATGCTTTTTTTATAAAGCAGATATCAGGTTTACTGTGTTGCGTTTTCAATGGTAATTGATATAATTATTAATGTATATTATACACTATTTATTTGTTAAAGTTCAGGTTTTTTTAATACAAATATTTATAAACATTTGGTACATTAATGTTGTTAATTATACTATTAAAAAACAGTAATACTGATTAAGTGAGCAAACTTGTTTTATTGCAACTAGTTATTTTTAACTTCCACAATGTTCTGTAAGGCCATATAATGGTACTCCATTGTAGCTATTATATCTATACCTAATTCAACAAATACTTGTTTAAAAAACTGGGTACTCTGCTAACAAAATGTTCATCATGTGGCAAAAAATTGTATTTTCAACAATTATATAAGTGACAAAATCCAGACGGGAAAATGTTTAGGGTTCAGAGACTCGTCCCACAGTAGATGGGGTTTCAAACCCACAATGAAGGAACTTGGTTAACTTGTGGGTTTTTAGGGACCCATGGCACCTCTCCAAAAGCAACACAATGTAGGTAATATCAGCCATAATTTTATTAAATAAGTTAACAAAGTACCCAGACAGACCAACTTATTTTGCTCTAAACTAAGCACTCATAAGATTTTATTGAGCTTCTCTTTTTAAGATCCAATTAAGATCTCCTCTGGTTGTTTCTCATGCAGCAAGATGACAAAACACATTTCCCAGTCTAGGGTGTGGCAGTGTGTGCAGTAAACATTGTGACGCATTAATTAACTTGGCATTTTGTAAATTAAAGTTCTAGCTGGGGACATTTTGCATTGATATGACACAGTTATTCCAGGGATATAGCTGCTGGACCTAAGAAGGTGCTATAGTATAGTACCTTGGGGTTCTCAGAACAGCTTGCAATGTACCAACCACCATTGCTGTAACCTCTGAAAACACCAAGTAGCAGAAACATACAGCTATGTTGGGTGTTTCTGTGACAAAATAATGCTTCACCACTGCCCCTCCTCATGTGTAAAAATAGTATATACAGTATGTCACAAAAGTGAGTACACCCCTCACATTTTTTGTAAATATTTTATTATATATTTTCATGTGACAACACTGAAGAAATGACACTCTGCTACAATGTAAAGTAGTGAGAGTACAGCCTGTATAACAGTGTAAGTTTGCTGTCCCCTCAAATATAACAACACACAGCCATACTGTACGAGGAAACTCGTTTCCCGCCCCGGCTTCCTGCTCCCGCCAGTTTCCTCATACAGTGCAATCTCATACTGGTCACTGGAAGTTCAACATGACACCTCATGGCAAAGAACTCTATGTTGCTCTACGTAAAGATGGCTGTGTGTTGAGTTATTTTGAGGGGACAGTGTGAGAAATCATTTTTATACTTTTATTTTGTTCTGCACATTTTAGGCCTGAATGCAACTTGAGTGCTAGGAACATATGGTATCAATTAAGTGACGTAGCTTAGAGGGTCTTCTGTGGAATGCTGGTGTATCCTATGACTGTTCCAATAGGATTCCTTTACGTATACCCTAACCAAATGGGTATAAATTGGCATGACTACAAGGACAAGGTCTCTTTCTACGCTCTTTCCACGCTCTCATCTTCAGCTCACCAAGATACTTAGCCTACAATACCTTTGTATCAACATTTGTTCCAGCATTGGTATTGTATGAATTGATAATTTGTTATCAAATAAACCTGATTAATAGACATAGAAGCTGTGGTCTTGATTGCTGTTTGATCACTGGAGAAGCTTAGATATTCAAGACAAAGAATATTCTAACAGACAGCAAATTTACACTGTTATACAGGCTGTACACTCACTACTTGCTTGGAAATGTAGCTGCTGTGGGCTCTTCCCAAGTGGATAGTTAAGAGTGACACTGGAGTTAAATTGGAGGGAAATGACATACCAAGTACCACTGCAGAAAGCAGCTTCAACACATCATCAGAACCAGATCAACATATCCCCATCCAAGCAGTCCTCTCCTATTGTCTCACTTCCCCTCAACCACCGACTAGATTGTATATGTGTGTGTGTATATTTTTTTTTTACCTTTTTTTCATTCAATATCTTAGTTATCTTGATTTTCTTATAATGTTGGTCTTCTGTATGGTCAGGGTAATGGTTCCATTCATAGCTTGAGGTCCATTTTGCACTCCTAATTATGAGTTTTTCTGTATACATTTATGTACACCTTTAAAAACCTAAAAAAAATAGATTTTTTTATAGAATTGTGTTTCAATTTATTATTCATTGATTGGTTAACACTTTCTTTTTTTTATCTGCAATCTCTAACTGTGACAGTGTTCATCTACTTGGGTGAGCAATGTTGGCATTTATTTGACAATAAATTATTATTATTATTATTTATTGTTTTATATAGCACCATCAAATTCCGTAGCGCTGTACAATGGGTAGACAGGACATAACAGGTAGTATGTAAAGTAACAAATTGACTTACAGAGACAACAGGTGAGGAGGGCCCTGCTCTAATGAGCATACAATCTATAGGGATATAGGGTGTATTACACAATAGGTAAAAGGTAAAAGTGCCATAGTAAGGGATGGACCTGCCACACTAGTGTATTGCATTAGAGGGACTAAGGGAGCTAAGGGAATATGGGGGTGTTAAAGTGCAATATTATAAGCGTCCTTAAAGAAGCGGGTCTGGAGGGATTTTTTGAAGGACCAAAGACAGGGGGAGAGTCGGATAGACTGGGGGAGGGCATTCCAGAGGATAGGGGCAGCCCTGGAGACATTTTGTAAGCGTGCATGAGAGCTAGAAATCAGAGGAGAGGATAGAAGGAGATTATTGGATAACTGGAGAGACCGGTTAGGAATATATTAAGAGATGAGTGAGGAGATGTCGGGAGGGGAACTGCTGTGAAGGGCTTTGAAAGTAAGAGTGAGGATTTTGAAATGAATCCTGAAGCGCACAGGCAGCCAGTGAAGAGACTGGCAAAGGGGAGACACGTTAGTAAAGTGATGGGAGAGGTAGACGAGTCTGGCAGCAGCATTCATGGTGGATTGTAGAGAGGTGAGACGGTTAAGAGAGAGGCCAGTTAAGACAGAGTTACAGTAATCAGGATGGGATGGACAAGAGCCTTAGTGGCATGCTGTGTTAGGAAGGGACAGATGCGGGCAATGTTTTTAAGATGGAGACAACAGTTTTTAGAGACAGACTGAATGTGGGGGGTGAACGAAAGTTCGGAGTCAAGGGTGACACCAAGACAGCATGAGTAGACAGGTAGATGATGGCACCATTAACAATGAGGGAAATTGATGGGGGAATCTTAGCATTGGAGGGAGGGAAGATGAGAAGTTCTGTTTTGGAGAGGTTAAGTTTCAAGAAACATCCAGGTAGAGACAGATGCAAGGCAGTTAGTTACTCGATCTAAAACAGAGGGAGAGAGATCAGGGGAGGATAGATGGATCTGGGTGTCATCAGCATACAGGTGGTATTGAAAGCCAAAGGATGAGATCAGTTTGCCAAGCGAGGAAGTGTAAATAGAGAACAGAAGGGGTCCTAGAACAGTGAGGGTGAGGGCAGGGTGGTGACTGTGCAGATATGTCATTTCTGATAGTTTGAATTTTATTATTGAAGTATGTGGCAAAGTCAGATGCATTAAGGTTAGTGGAAGGGGTTAGTAGTGATTGGTCGAAGCAGGTCGAAGAAAGTATTAAAGAGTTGTTTAGGGTTGTGAGACAGGGAGGAGATAAGGGAGGTGAAATAGGTTTCTTTAGCAAGGTTGAGAGCAGAGTAGTAGTGATGTGGCATTCAGTTATAGTGCAGAAAGTCAGGCATGGAATGGGACTTTCGCCAACTACGTTCAGCAGTGTGGGAACATCATCGTAGGTGACGGGTTACAGTCGTGTGCCTGGGTTGGAAGCGTGAACGTCGTAAGGAGTGAGTAGTAACTGGTGCTACGTGCTCAAGAGCAGATGTGAGAGTGGAGTTATAGACAGAGGTAGCGTTGTTAGGGCACGTCATGTTTGAGATAGGAGAGAGGAGAGGGAGTAAATTAATTGAGAAGGTTAATAGAGGTCTCTGGTTAGGCAGGGTTGGGGTGGGAGGGAGGGAGTAGGAGGCAAGGTTAGAGAGCAGGAAAGGAAGTGGTGGTCAGAGAGGGGGAAAGTGGAATTAGAAAGGTTACAGAGAGAGCACATGCTAGCAAAAATAAGGTCCAGGATGTGACCATCATCATGAGTAGGGGAGTTAATATGTTGTTGGAGAGCAAAAAAGAGGTAATAGAAATAAATTTTGAAGCCATGGGACTCAATGGGGTGTCAACTGGGATGTTGTTTAAATAGAGTTGTTTCCTCTAATATTAGCAGTGGTTTTACGTAGACAAACGGGTTATGCAGGATGTTTGCTTTTACTGATAAACTGTGTATAATTGTAACCGAAACAAGAAGTGGTTAATGTTTTACATATTTTAAAAAGGAACAGTAAAAGAGGTACATATTTTTCTTTAAGTTCAATTGTGTTCTGAGTGATCGCAGAAAGAAGTAATAGTTTAAATCACTAAACTCTAGGGTAGTTTTTTCAAGACAAGTTAAGGTATTTTAGAGAAATCTAGTTTAGTGCAAACTGTGCATCATAAACTATAGTGGTAGAAAACAAAGCTAAAGTACCGTATTGGCCCAAATATAGGCTGTACCTCCCCCCCCCACTTTAGGTCTTTAAAGTGGGGGTGCGGCCTATATTCCGGGTTTTGCGCAAAGAAGCGCAGTTCATGTCGCCCGATGCACGGGACATGCAGAGATCCACGTGCGACCACCATTCTGCTCCGCCGCCATATTTTTGGATCCCACGGCGGAGGTTGCTCCGGAGGAGAAGGCTGTCTGTCCCTAGGAAACGCCTCTTAGGACCCGTGCAGCCTCGAAGCTGGACTCTGGCTCCGGTACCGAGCCACCTCGACCACACCGGGGCTCAGTCGTGCAAACCGTCGGGCCCAGACAGGGCGACCGCAGCCCCACCGACACCTCGTCTTCCCTGCGGGGCCACCGCAGCCCGCCACCACCTTTTCCACCCTGGGAACTGCACCTACCCCGGGGGACACAAAAAGCTCCAGGAGATGAAGTCCCTGGGGGGCTCTGCCTCTCTCCCACCTAGCCGACCACCAGATGAAGCCTCCGCAGCCCCACCAGACTCTGAAGGCTCCCCAGACACCGCAGCCTGGGAACGCAGCTGAGTAAACAGCTCCCTAATTACCCTGCCACCGTCTCTTTCAGCATCAGCCCTAAGAGCCGCAAAAATGCCCTCAAGATCCAGTCACCCAAAGTTCACCCTATATCCCCTCTGAATGCCCACCCCCACGCCATGCACCCACCCACACTCATACATGTGTCCTGTACATTAAGCTTGCTAATTCCCAGGGGCCCAGAGTTCAAATTTAGAGCACAAAGACAGAACTGATTAATTTATATTTAATTTGACAGGAATATTTACAGTGCTTTAGAAAAGAATGGCAGAAGAGTCATACAAAAATACACATAAACAGTATAAAATAAACAGGGGTCAAACAGAAAACCTATGTAAAACAAAAGTAAACTAATCAGTGGGAATTTCTTTTTTTTTAATTGAAAAATATAATATGATAAAAATAATAACAAGAATCTTGAAATATTACACATAAAATGAGAAACCATCTATGTTTATCTTCGCAGATCACATATTATCTATAAATAGACGCTAACATCATAACAATTACAACAATTGTAGGCCGGGATATTCGACAATTTATCCCCAGGCTTACCACATTGAAGAAGAAGAAAAGGAAAAAAGAAAAAGACATCAACAGTCATACCGCACACATACCTAAATGAATGAGCTCATATTTATTTATTTTTAATTTATACTACCATGGTTAATTGGAAATTTATCAGTCCAGAGCCTCCAGGTTGTGTTAAATTTATGTAATCTCTGGTGTGCTTGAAAATACCTGTATTCCATTAAACATTGATACTTTATTTGCTTAATCACATTCTCTATATTTATTGTTGATGTTTGTAGCTATTTCCTTGCTATACTTATCTTCATGGCCAGAAAACACTGAAATACTAAAGTTCTTTGGTTAAAGGATATATTAGCTAAATCCAGATGTAGAAGTGCTTTATCCGGAGACGGACAGATGGTTTCCTTAATAAGATCTGAGATTAATACAAACACTTCCTGCCATGTTTGTGCAATTTTATTACAATCCCACCGTATGTGTCTAAATGTACCTTGAGCTAGGTTACATCTCCAACACATAGGAGATGACTTCTGATTGATTTTAGCAATTCTAAGAGGAATTAAATACCAACGGAGCATTATTTTATAATGAAGTTCTGACATGTTTAAACAGTTAGTAACTCTATTTATTTCCATTAAACTATTTATCCATTGTGTTTGTTCTATTTGGATACGAAGGTCTTGTTGCCATGAACTCAGCGCTTTAATGTATAGTGGAGGTTCAATTTCCTCCCGTATCTTATAGCATCTCTTCAGTCCTTTCAACACTATTTCTCGGGAAAACAATTCATTAATTTGTATACTTAGTTCTTCTACGTGTAAGTGCTTAGTTAAATAATGCTTAATCCTTAGTAAATTATAAGGCTCAGTATTATTAAGATTAAAGTCCTTATAAATTTGAGTAATTTCATGTAGTTGTAAGGGATATTGTAACCAATCGTTGTAACCACTATGTATCTAATTGAAATAAAGACCAACATACTCAAATTGGAATAAACAGGCCGTGTACTTTTATTTAGTTTAACAACATTACATATTTAAAGAAACTCTTGGCCCAAACCCAGAGTTTCACCTCCAAATAACTTAACACCATAAATATATATACAAAGCCATCTGCCCTAAAAGCCAGAAGGCAGACACCATACCAACAGTTCATCCCAAGAAGGGACAACTTTCACCCTGATAAAAGCACACGACAATATAATAAAAATTACATATTAATATAATATTAGGGAGCGAGGGATGGGAGTTTTTCAAGAAGCAGTTCCATCTTCCGCCCGCGGCTCTCCTGCACAGCTGAGAATAACAACCTTTACAGGTAAGTACCACAGCTTAGCAGTTCGCCTTGTGGCAATGAACGCTAGCACTACCACCCCCTCTATTTATAGCGCAGATTCGCGCCTTTTGCGCGGCGAGAGGTGTTTCGAGACGCTCCAAAGGTGTCCTCGAGGCAAAGGCGGCAAACTGTTAAGCGGCGCGCGCAACTTCCAAGTTATATAACTCAGCTATTTTTTTTTTATAACAGCTGCTTGAACTTTTGAACCCTGCCTAATAATCAATAGCTGACCTTTATATGAACCCGACCTCCTATCCCCACAACTACATGCCGCCCCAGGCTATTTAGGCGGCAGGGCTCTTCATATTATTTCCAATTAATATGTCTTTAATTCTGTTGTTTCAGAAGTTGCACCATTTCCGAAGATTCAACTGAGAAATATTTGTTTGTAATATTTCTAATGGAGCAGATGAGATAATTTTCAGACTGGCCTGTGCATATCTTTCCAGGCAGGGTACGTTTAAGCCTCCCTTTTTTTTGTTTGCGTATAAAATTTTCCTAGAAATTCTAGGTTTTTTGTCTGCCCAAATAAAGTTTTCAATATTTTTTTGAAATAATTGTATCCAATGTTTTGGAAGGCTAATAGGTATCATTCTAAGCATATAAAGCCATTTGGGAATAATGTAAGATCTAATAATATTTATTCTGCCTAACCAGGACACAAATAATCCCTTCCAGGCTGCAGTTTGTTTTAACAATTTGATTTTTAATTTATTATAATTAATTTCAATAATATTGGATATCTCTAGAGGTATGATAATACCTAAGTAGTCGATCTTACTCTTTTCCCATGTGAAATCATATTCTACTTCCAATTTCATTCTTGTGGAGTCCTTAATGCCTACCATCACTGTTTGTGTCTTTTTCATATTGAGCTTATAGTTTGATATTTCCTCAAGCAGTGCTTTTAAAGACAACTCGGGGTCATATAATGAAATCAAAACATTGTCTGTATCCACATTTTTTCTGACCCTAGACGCGAAGGGTTCTATGGTTAAAACATAAAGAAGGGGTGCTAGAGGGCAGCCCTGTCTAGTACCATTGTTAATATTGAACCAAACAGAATTGAATCCTTGACCTGATACTTTGGCTGCCGGAGTTGTGTATAATGACATTACGGAGTCTATGAATCCTTCCCCTAACCCAAAGCAACGCAATGACTCTTCAAGGAAGGTCCAGTTGACTCTGTCAAAAGCTTTTTCAGCCTCCAGGGCCAGAAACACAGTAGGGATCTTATATGAAGATACATATTCCACTAGATCAATTATTTTCCGTATTACTGGGTTTTCCGTGAGATTTCCTATCCATTTCATAATCTATCACACAGTTAAAGTCTCCCATACAGAGAAATGATCCCTGAATATATTTTTGAATCTTCTGAAGGGTGCCATTAAGAAAACTAATTTGTTTTGAGTTAGGAGCATATATATTTAGAATTGATTATAATCCTTCGTCCAATTTACAGACAATAAAAACATATCTAGCATTATCGTCTTTCCGTTTATAAATTATCTCATATTTAATGTTGTTAGAGATTAGAATTGCCACTCCGCATTTCTTTTTATATGGTAAGGAGGAATGTTCTGTAACTGTGTATTTTTTTATTATTTAGTCTATTGATATCCCTATTTAACAGATGTGTTTCTTGAATAAAGCATAGATCAATGTGTTGCTTATTCATATAATCAAATAAGAATTCAGGCCCTGCACATTTAATGTGGAAATTCTAATCAAATCCTTCATTAGCCATGTGAAGTATGTAATATAAAGAATTAGAGCTCATACAAATAGTTAATTTCCTATCATTCTCATTCATACATACAACGAAAAATATGGACTTCATAGTACCATGTAAAAACCAGAGAAAACTAACTAGGATCCTTGAAATCATAGTATAACCATAAACAGAGTGAGGAACGGTCCGTAGCGACTAGAAACAAAAAAACAAAAAAACTCACTAACACTTCCAAGAACAATAGTTCCATATATTTTCCCATATCATCCTCAGATTATATGTGCAACAGCGTATTCATAAAAGACATGATGACAACTTATTCGACACTTCTTAAAAAATTAGGGCAAATCAATCGCCATAGATCAAGAGCATTTGATATGCAATATATGTGCTACTTCCCAATATCAGAACTATTGAATTTATATTCCAGTGTAAAACTCAGTGATAATTACATTATTGCTCTATAAATACCGTATTGGCTCGGATATAGGCCGTCCCCGTATATAGGCCGCACCCTAAACGTTTGGTGCTTTTTTAAAGAAAAAGTTTTTTTCTTTAAAAAAGCACCAAAAAAACATACTGCCACTCTGTCCCCCCCCCGAGATATGCTGCCACTGTCCTCCCTCCCCGAGATATGCTACCACTGTCCTCCCTCCCTGAGATATGCTGCTACTGTCCTCCCTCCCCGAGATATGCTGCCACTGTCCTCCCTCCCCGAGATATGCTACCACTGTCCTCCCTCCCCGAGATATGCTACCACTGTCCTCCCCCACCCCCCGAGATATGCTGCCACTGTCCTCCCTCCCCGAGATATGCTGCCACTGTCCTCCCTCCCCGAGATATGCTACCACTGTCCTCCTCCTCCCCGAGATATGCTGCCACTGTCCTCCCTCCCCGAGATATGCTACCACTGTCCTCCCTCCCCGAGATATGCTACCACTGTCCTCCCTCCCCGAGATATGCTGCCACTGTCCTCCCTCCCCGAGATATGCTGCCACTGTCCTCTTCCTCCCCGAGATATGCTACCACTGTCCTCCCTCCCCGAGATATGCTCCGGTAAGTCCGGGGGGGCAGAGGTAAAACGCATCGTGCGGATGGTCCGCACGATGCGCTTAGACAACCTCCCGTGCCGGCACCCCCCCTGTGGGAAGTGCTGGCAGGGGAGGCTGTCTGAGCGTATCGGGGAGTAGGATGCAGGTCCCCTGCACCGCTGCGGGGGATCTGTATCCTAACCCTGCTAGACCCCGAATATAGGCCGCACCCCCACTTTAAAGACTTAAAGTGGGGGTAAAAAGTGCGGCCTATATTCGAGCCAATACGGTAATTATAAACATCAATTGTCCTATAAAATAATGGTGTCGCTTTCGATATGTGTAAATTATGTGACTAGCAAGTATTTCCTTTACCTGAAAGGAAAAAGGGATGTAAATATAAGAATAAACTAATACTTAAATAATACCAAACGCAAAAAAGATAGTGTCACATGTGACCTTCAGTGTCAAACATCATGCAAGTATCTGCATAAAACCCACAATTAAGTCTTATCGTGTTTTAAACAGAGTTCATGTATTACGTACGGACTGATAAAACATCAGAGTACGCTTAGATATTGTCCAAGCCTTCCTGATGACTTAATAAGTTAATATAGAAGTCTCTATTGTCTTCAAATCTGTGAACAATGTACATGAGGGAAAAAAAAAACAAAAAACCTCAATAAATATCATTAATATCCGACTACCGAAATTTTCTTTTTCCCTTTCTTCAGTCTTTATCTTATTTCCCTTTCTGGCCGAAACATTGCTTTTGTTTTCTCCCACTTAATAAAGTATCCTAAAGACTGGAAGCTGTTTGGAGTGCTGGGATTCCTTTTCTTTGTTTGTGTGCTTCAAGAGGGTTTATGCTGTCCCTTTTTTCCTGCTTGCACCCAGCTTCCTGGGAGTTGAGTGCAGAACCATTTTTTCTTTTTTATAATTCTATGCAAATCAGTCCTACCTGACAGTCTGTGCTCTTGTTCACAATTTGTGAAGAGGAGCACAGACTGTCAAGTAGGAATGATTTGCATAGCTGGTTCAATTAGGGGCACATCTTAGTGAACCACATTTCCCATGATTCCCAGGGTGTCTTAAGCGTGACTGAGAATCATGGGACATATTGTTCCTATAGATGTGCTATTCCTATCTGAGCCACTGACTGGTGAGCAAGAAAAAAAAACACTCTACACATGCAATATACCACCACATTACTACCACCATTCCCCAGTGTCTTATTGTAAAAGTGCATATGAATGAGTGGCAGATTTTAAATGTGCATATGAGTGAGTGGCAGATTTTAAATGTGCAAATGAGTGAGTGTCAGATTTTAAGTGTGCATATGAGTGTGTCAGATTTTAAGTGTGCCTATGAGTAAGTGTCAGATTTTAAGTGACCATAAGGCTAGGTTTCCACTTGGGTTTTTGTCCGGCGTTTTTTTCTTGATGAAAAACGCCAGGAAAACTGCCAAGAAAACTGCCACTGCATTTACCTGCGTTTTGGCGTTTTTTCTGCAGTTTTTTCTGGCGTTTTAGCCTTTCTGTGGAAATTGCTTTTTTTGACCTTAGGCAGTTTTTCCAGCCTTTACAAGTTAGAAGTTTCACCCAGCTAAAAGGGATTAGGATAAATGGCAGGTATCTGCCCTCTCCTGCTGTCATTTACTTGGTAGACCCTTTTGTCTCTTTTCTGTGGTTTGTAAGGCATGCTTTATTTCGAATGTCTGCTCCTCTGGGAAGATTGGCCCCAAATGATGGTGCAAATTGTTTGCTGTTGCTTTTGGCACGCAGGATCCGGTCGCGTATGTTTGTTTGTAATGGCATGTTTGTTCCAAATGGTGTAAAATTCAATATGAACCAGTCCAGGACTTTGTTTTGTGTGAAACTGTTTGTTTTCAGCCTATTTCTCGTAGGACACACAGATACTG
Source organism: Spea bombifrons (assembly GCF_027358695.1). Classification (NCBI taxonomy): domain Eukaryota; kingdom Metazoa; phylum Chordata; class Amphibia; order Anura; family Pelobatidae; genus Spea; species Spea bombifrons. The sequence goes on along the minus strand of NC_071092.1, from coordinate 15,189,603 downwards.
GGTCCATCCTCTGCATTGTAACTGTGGAAAAAACGCCATAAAAAACGCCAAGGCAATAAACCCACATGGCTTTTTCATGGCGTTTTTTCTCTCCCATAGACTTCTATTGGAGAAAAAAAGCCAAGATTTCTTGCAAAAAACGCCAGAGTGTCAACATGCTGCAGTTTTGAAAAACTGCCACAGAGCCCAAAAAAGCAGAAAAACGCCAAAGAGGACTGAAAAAACGCCAGACAGAAAAACGCCAAGTGGAAATTGCATTTTGCGATTTCCTATTGAATTACAGCTAACATCTGGCTGCAGCCGTTTTTCACCAAAAAACGCCAGGTGGCGCTATTGGCGTTTTTATAGGCGTTTTTAGCAAAAAAAAACCCAAATGGAAACCAAGCCTTAGGCTAGGTTTCCACTTGGGTTTTTGTCCTGCGTTTTTTTCTTGATGAAAAACGCCAGGAAAAACGCCAAGAAAACTGCCACTGCATTTACCTGCGTTTTGGCGTTTTTTCTGCAGTTTTTTCTGGCGTTTTAGCCTTTCTGTGGAAATTCTTTTTTTGACCTTAGGCAGTTTTTCCAGCCTTTACAAGTTAGAAGTTTCACCCAGCTAAAAGGGATTAGGATAAATGGCAAGTATCTGCCCTCTCCTGATGTCATTTACTTGGTAGACCCTTTTGTCTCTTTTCTGTGGTTTGTAAGGCATGCTTTATTCCGAATGTCTGCTCCTCTGGGAAGATTGGCCCCAAATGATGGTGCAAATTGTTTGCTGTTGCTTTTGGCATGCAGGATCCAGTTGATGCGTCGGGTATGTTTGTTTGTAATGGCATGTTTGTTCCAAATGGTGTAAAATTCAATATGAACCAGTCCAGGACTTTGTTTTGTGTGAAACTGTTTGTTTTCAGCCTATTTCTCGTAGGACACACAGATACTGGGTCCATCCTCTGCATTGTAACTGTGGAAAAAACGCCATAAAAAACGCCAAGGCAATAAACCCACATGGCTTTTTCATGGCGTTTTTTCTCTCCCATAGACTTCTATTGGAGAAAAACGCCAAGATTTCTTGCAAAAAACGCCAGAGTGTCAACATGCTGCGATTTTGAAAAACTGCCACAGAGCCCAAAAAAGCAGAAAAACGCCAAAGAGGACTGAAAAAACGCCAAACAGAAAAACGCCAAGTGGAAATGGCATTTTGCGATTTCCTATTGAAGAACAGCTAACATCTGGCTGCAGCCGTTTTTCACTAAAAAAACGCCAGGTGGTGCTATTGGCGTTTTTATAGGCGTTTTTAGCAAAAAAAAAACCAAGTGGAAATCTAGCCTTAGGCGTTTTTCTGTTTGGCGTTTTTTCAGTCCTCTTTGGCGTTTTTCTGCTTTTTTGGGCTCTGTGGCAGTTTTTCAAAATCGCAGCATGTTGACACTCTGGCGTTTTTTGCAAGAAATCTTGGCTTTTTTTCTCCAATAGAAGTCTATGGGAGAGAAAAAACGCCATGAAAAAGCCATGTGGGTTTATTGCCTTGGCGTTTTTTATGGCGTTTTTTCCACAGTTACAATGCAGAGGATGGACCCAGTATCTGTGTGTCCTACGAGAAATAGGCTGAAAACAAACAGTTTCACACAAAACAAAGTCCTGGACTGGTTCATATTGAATTTTACACCATTTGAAACAAACATGCCATTACAAAGAAACATACGCGACCGGATCCTGTGTGCCAAAAGCAACAGCAAACAATTTGCACCATCATTTGGGGCCAATCTTCCCAGAGGAGCAGACATTCGAAATAAAGCATGCCTTACAAACCACAGAAAAGAGACAAAAGGGTCTACCAAGTAAATGACAGCAGGAGAGGGCAGATACTTGCCATTTATCCTAATCCCTTTTAGCTGGGTGAAACTTCTAACTTGTAAAGGCTGGAAAAACTGCCTAAGGTCAAAAAAAGCAATTTCCACAGAAAGGCTAAAACGCCAGAAAAAACTGCAGAAAAAACGCCAAAACGCAGGTAAATGCAGCGGCAGTTTTCTTGGCAGTTTTCCTGGCGTTTTTCATCAAGAAAAAAACGCCGGACAAAAACCCAAGTGGAAACCTAGCCTTAGGCTAGATTTCCACTTGGTTTTTTTTTGCTAAAAACGCCTATAAAAACGCCAATAGCGCCACCTGGCGTTTTTTTGTGAAAAACGCATGCAGCCAGATGTTAGCTGTAATTCAATAGGAAATCGCAAAATGCCATTTCCACTTGGCGTTTTTCTGTCTGGCGTTTTTTCAGTCCTCTTTGGCGTTTTTCTGCTTTTTTGGGCTCTGTGGCAGTTTTTCAAAACTGCAGCATGTTGACACTCTGGCGTTTTTTGCAAGAAATCTTGGCTTTTTTTCTCCAATAGAAGTCTATGGGAGAGAAAAAACGCCATGAAAAAGCCATGTGGGTTTATTGCCTTGGCGTTTTTTATGGCGTTTTTTCCACAGTTACAATGCAGAGGATGGACCCAGTATCTGTGTGTCCTACGAGAAATAGGCTGAAAACAAACAGTTTCACACAAAACAAAGTCCTGGACTGGTTCATATTGAATTTTACACCATTTGGAACAAACATGCCATTACAAACAAACATACGCGACCGGATCCTGCGTGCCAAAAGCAACAGCAAACAATTTGCACCATCATTTGGGGCCAATCTTCCCAGAGGAGCAGACATTCGAAATAAAGCATGCCTTACAAACCACAGAAAAGAGACAAAAGGGTCTACCAAGTAAATGACATCAGGAGAGGGCAGATACTTGCCATTTATCCTAATCCCTTTTAGCTGGGTGAAACTTCTAACTTGTAAAGGCTGGAAAAACTGCCTAAGGTCAAAAAAAGCAATTTCCACAGAAAGGCTAAAACGCCAGAAAAAACTGCAGAAAAAACGCCAAAACGCAGCTAAATGCAGTGGCAGTTTTCTTGGCAGTTTTCCTGGCGTTTTTCATCAAGAAAAAAACGCCGGACAAAAACCCAAGTGGAAACCTAGCCTTAGGCTTGGTTTCCATTTGGGTTTTTTTTGCTAAAAACGCCTATAAAAACGCCAATAGCGCCACCTGGCGTTTTTTTGTGAAAAACGCATGCAGCCAGATGTTAGCTGTAATTCAATAGGAAATCGCAAAATGCCATTTCCACCTGGCGTTTTTCTGTTTGGCGTTTTTTTAGTCCTCTTTGGCGTTTTTCTGCTTTTTTGGGCTCTGTGGCAGTTTTTCAAAACTGCAGCATGTTGACACTCTGGCGTTTTTTGCAAGAAATCTTGGCTTTTTTTCTCCAATAGAAGTCTATGGGAGAGAAAAAACGCCATGAAAAAGCCATGTGGGTTTATTGCCTTGGCGTTTTTTATGGCGTTTTTTCCACAGTTACAATGCAGAGGATGGACCCAGTATCTGTGTGTCCTACGAGAAATAGGCTGAAAACAAACAGTTTCACACAAAACAAAGTCCTGGACTGGTTCATATTGAATTTTACACCATTTGGAACAAACATGCCATTACAAACAAACATACGCGACCGGATCCTGCGTGCCAAAAGCAACAGCAAACAATTTGCACCATCATTTGGGGCCAATCTTCCCAGAGGAGCAGACATTCGAAATAAAGCATGCCTTACAAACCACAGAAAAGAGACAAAAGGGTCTACCAAGTAAATGACATCAGGAGAGGGCAGATACTTGCCATTTATCCTAATCCCTTTTAGCTGGGTGAAACTTCTAACGTGTAAAGGCTGGAAAAACTGCCTAAGGTCAAAAAAAGCAATTTCCACAGAAAGGCTAAAACGCCAGAAAAAACTGCAGAAAAAACGCCAAAACGCAGGTAAATGCAGCGGCAGTTTTCTTGGCAGTTTTCCTGGTGTTTTTCATCAAGAAAAAAACGCCGGACAAAAACCCAAGTGGAAACCTAGCCTTAGGGTAGTATTATATTCAGACATTTTTTTCCCAATAAGATCCAAAATTTGAGGGGTCGTCTTGTAATCGAGCAAATATGGTGTATATATATATATGTGTCTAATTTTATAAGCAAGTCCTAAAATTAACACTGTATATTTTCAAAAATACTGACACAGGAAGAGTTAAAATACTAGCCTTTGAAATACACATGGGGTGTCTAGTTATGTATGTTTTGATGGGGTAAATTGAATTGGCCAGGTTCAATGATGTCCCAAAGAGGACATGTCCACAGACTCATGTTCATGTTTATAAACATTATTTGTGACTAAACTATTCAGAAAACCAATTACAGTAAATTGCCTTTTGCATTAAGTGGTGCAGCACTGAGGAAAGGTGTGTTTTATGCTGTATTGCCCCAATAAATCTTTTAACTGCAGACCAGGTGTCACACACAGCTTCAGATGGAGACTCTGATACAAGACAGGGTAACAGAATACAGGCAGTAGCGTAGAGGTAAGACGTAGAGGTAAGAAGCCATAGAGCAGGATAAACTGCAACAGGCCATGGTCAAAACATGCAGAATTTATCAACAGAATGCGCACTGATGAGGAAGCAATATGAAACATAGGCACAACCATTAGAGGGCAAAGTCCAGGTAGCTTTTGAGGGCATTTATGTGTTTGTGTAATTGGAGCCAATTACAGGTTTGGTGCTGAAAGTTTAAACAGTGACGTTTTTCCGCCTCCATCTGGTGAACAGGGCCAAACTCCTGGGCCTTAACCTTATACTGTAAGCAGTAGTAGTATGCCAAGCTGCATAGAGGGTGCGTGGAGTCAGAATAGGACCTCACTCTGCAGCATTGCCGCTGCTGAGAACTCTTTGGTGGCTGTAGCGGCTGCTGTGGTTTGGATGGGGATCTCCCCCTTGTTCATGGTGCTTGCTTGGGTCTGGAAGTAGATCTCCCCTGTCTCTGTAGTGGTGGCTGATGGGAGTTGGCAGTGGGTCTCCCAAGTCTCCGCAGTGGTAGCTGAGGCTTATCCCCTTTTTTTCGAGGAATCGGGTACGTGACACCAGGAAGTAATATATGTAAATAAAAACATGATTGGGGAAGAAAAAAAGCTGGCTCCTACATTTTTTGGCTGACTCCTAGATCAAAACCAATCTGTCGACGCTTGGCCAAGAGAGAGTGTGTGTGTGTTTTTCATAATCAACCTTGGCTGAAATATGAAAAAGTTGAGAAAAAATTTAAAATCCTGTGATCTAGGTAGATTCATGGTTGCTGTAAGCCACATATATATATATATATATATATATATATAGTCAGGATTCGGGCAAGCAGGTTAGGCAGAAGCCCAGTTGCAGGGGATACGAGAAGCTCTGTCTGTGCCCCACGATGCATCATAACTGGTAAGTAGGTACAAACAGGCAAATAAAGTCACAAGAAACTGGATATATATATATATGCAAATAACAGTCTATATTGGAGTGTGCTGGCGGAACATGAGAAAGAGGACTGGTCAAAAAGCGTGATAAAGGCAGATGGACCACAACAGGATATGGACTTCGGGCAGGTATTAACTGAGGTGCTGAGCAGGTATTTTAATGCAGATAATGTGGCTCAGCTGTCCCAAATAAACGGGTGCTTCTGAGAGGGAATGGTGGCCACTAGTGGGTTACAGGGTTATTCTTCTAGGGAATGTGTGACGAATAAAGCACAAATATGGATATTTATATTGAAGTAGGTCACTGTTACAGGTTATAAAACATATAAAATACAGAAAACATTTGATAATAATACAATAATTACATAATAATACTCAAGCACATTCTTGGGAAACCTCTCTCAGCTCACAGGCTTCTTCTGGACGTTATCTTGCACAACTCCTGACCCAGAGCACTTCTTTTTTTTTTTTTTTTTTTTTTTAATCTTGTTTATTGACATCTGAGATCCAGAACAAAACATGTCGTTCATTGTAAGAAAATAAGCAAGTTACAGTATAAAAAACGACTACAATGTCAGAGCCGAACAGAGCAAACAAATGTACAGTTCAATCAAAGTAGCCGGGCACAACAGGTAAGTATAAATCGCAGTAGGCACGACATGAGAGGAGTGCCGCAAATCACAGATGTGTTTTAATGTTTTTGTATATAAACATAAGAATCAAAACAAATGAAAAGCAAACTGTTAGCAGTGTGGATTGCTAAGAAGAAAGAGAGAAGAGGAAAGGAAAATAGAAGAGAAAAGGGGGGAAGAAAAAGGGAAGAACGAAGAAGAGAGAGAAAAAAAAGGAAGGAAGGAGGGAGGGTCAAGTTGGTCCCCATGGTCGTCCTGAGTGGCGTTAAAGGTGTAATAGAGGTGTCACTTGGTCTTTGTCGGCAAATGCAGAAAGCCATGGGTCCCAAATAGCCTCAAACTTGTGCATGGTATTGTGAAGTTTTGCTGTTATTTTTTCCATGGTGATTAGGTGCCAAATATTGGATTTGATTTCCCCCGACGTAGGAGGGCTTCCCTTCCATCTACGCGACACGGCTTGTTTGACAGCCGCACACATTCTATGGATGAGTCTGTGATTACATGTAAAAAGGTCTGGTATGTCCACGTCCATCACTAGCAACGTTACTTCAGGAGATTCCGGTATGTGTGTGTGCAAAGCCTGGGACAGTTGTTGAAAACAAATTTGCCAGATCGGCGCTACGAAGACCCAGAGCACTTCTGTTCACTGTGCTCTCTTTTCTTAGACTCTATATTCTATATATTATATATTATATATTATAATATGAGCAGGAGACACCGGGGACAGACAAGATAGTATGAAAAGTCAGCTGGGGTCTTTAGCCAGGAAAGAAGTAGGATAAACGTATCGTCAGCTGGTGTCTTTAACTAGGAGACAAGTACCATAAACATATGACAAGCTGGGGTCTTTCGCCTAAAACAAAGCAGCATAATACAGGTAAGAGGAGGTACATCAACCGTGAGCAACAATCAAGTACTCACTGGAAGTAGTTGAGGGTTTAAAGACAGCTGCAGGTAAAGACATATCCCTTTACACCTGAAATGCCGAGTAGTTTTAAGGGGACAGTTACCTTCCCCTAAATATCTCTATGCGTGTCCTGGTAAGTAATAGGCAGCATGCACCCCTAGAGGATCGTCTCGAGGGGACATGACTAGCAGCACATATAGGCAAACGCATGGTGCCCGTAACTACAGCTCAGGATGCAGCTCCTCCATCAAAGCGGAATCATGATGCCAGGTAAGTTTGCCTAGCGGGTTAGGGAAGTGGGACCTAACACAGACAAAAGCACACTTACACATACTAACATGCAAACTCACTCTACCACCCACACACCATACATTAACATGCACTTTAATACCATACACGTATCCATGCTCTCTCTAATACTGCATGATCAAACACTCTCAGCACGTACACAGTAGTCACTCTAAAACCATATACTAATACACAATAACCCACATGCTCACAATAGCATGCATTCACACCATATGCTCGCACGCAGACTATATTACAGTCACACACATACTTTAACACCATACACTAAACACATACAAACAGTCCCCTTTCCTCGTCTTGCAGGGGTCGCCTAACTCGTTTTGTAACCCTGCTGTGTGCGTTGGTTACCTGGGTGCCATGCACCCACCTTAGAGTACCTTAGGCTGAATGACTGGGTGTGGAATATTAACATACACAGTGTGCAGGGTTTAGGTAAATCTGGACAGGGCAGAATAAATTTAACATTGGAGGAAGAATTTGCTAGCAAATAAGAATAGTTCAGCCCATCTATTCTGCCCATTTTTCCTGATGTTAAGAGTCAGACCTTAATTAGCCTATAGAATTTTAACCCTATGTCTTAGTCTCTGTGTCTTTTAATATCACTTAACGACCAAATTGACATTGTACCCATCAAAAATAGTTACTTGATTTTGCCTGTTTCCATTGGACAGTTCCATTCTTTAGCTTTAATAACAATAGCTTTTAAAAAGTTCATATAAAATGGGGATGGAAGTTTCTTTTGCGCTGCTTTTACAGATATAATGCTTTCTGTAGTACAGCTTTCAGATTTTTCGGCAAGCATATGTTTCTACATATGCAAAATACTGTTGAATTGCAAAACGGCACTGTATAAAAAGCAAGTAGTACTTCACATGTTACTGACAGACAGTTGCAGCTAGGTGCATCAGAAATGTTGTGGTTTCCCAGATACAGTAACATACCTAAGGGGCGAGAAGATGCAGTCTGCCCCAAGTGCCACTCATCAGGGTGGTGCCACCTACTGGGAAACCAAACGGCCGCCTAATGCGGGCCTGCAGGTTACCGCTGTGGAGCTTGCACACTGTATGAGGAAACTATTTTCCTGTCCAGGTACCTGCTCATGGGCGGGGAAAAGAGTTTCTTCACACAGTGTGCAGGTGCCAGAGTGGTAAGCTGCAGGCCCGCATTAAGCGGCCGTTGGGCCAGATAGATATCTGCGCACCCCCACTGCTACCCAGGACAGTATAAAACACGACTACAATGTCAGAGCCGAACGGAGCAAACGAATGTACAGTTCAATGAAAGTAGCCGGGCACAACAGGTAAGTATAAATCGCAGTAGGCACGACATGAGAGGAGTGCCGCAAATCACAGATGTGTTTTCATGTTTTTGTATATAAACATAAGAATCAAAACAAATGAAAAGCAAACCGTTAGCAGTGTGGATTGCTAAGAAGAAAGAGAGAAGAGGAAAGGAAAATAGAAGAGAAAAGGGGGGAAGAAAAAAAGAGAAGAAGAAAAAGGGAAGAACGAAGAAGAGAGAGAAAAAAAAACGGAAGGAAGGAGGGAGGGTCAAGTTGGTCCCCATGGTCGTCCTGAGTGGCGTTAAAGGTGTAATAGAGGTGTCACTTGGTCTTTGTCGGCAAATGCAGAAAGCCATGGGTCCCAAATTGCTTCAAACTTGTGCATGGTATCGTGAAGTTTTGCTGTTATTTTTTCCATGGTGATTAGGTGCCAAATATTGGATTTGATTTCCCCCGACGTAGGAGGGCTTCCCTTCCATCTACGCGCCACGGCTTGTTTGACAGCCGCACAGATTCTATGGATGAGTCTGTGATTACATGTAAAAAGGTCTGGTATGTCCACGTCCATCACTAGCAACGTTACTTCAGGAGATTCCGGTATGTGTGTGTGCAAAGCCTGGGACAGTTGTTGAAAACAAATTTGCCAGATCGGCGCTACGAAGACCCAGAGCACTTCTGTTCACTGTGCTCTCTTTTCTTAGACTCTATATTCTATATATTATATATTATATATTATAATATGAGCAGGAGACACCGGGGACAGACAAGATAGTATGAAAAGTCAGCTGGGGTCTTTAGCCAGGAAAGAAGTAGGATAAACGTATCGTCAGCTGGTGTCTTTAACTAGGAGACAAGTACCATAAACATATGACAAGCTGGGGTCTTTAGCCTAAAACAAAGCAGCATAATACAGGTAAGAGGAGGTACATCAACCGTGAGCAACAATCAAGTACTCACTGGAAGTAGTTGAGGGTTTAAAGACAGCTGCAGGTAAAGACATATCCCTTTACACCTGAAATGCCGAGTAGTTTTAAGGGGACAGTTACCTTCCCCTAAATATCTCTATGCGTGTCCTGGTAAGTAATAGGCAGCATGCACCCCTAGAGGATCGTCTCGAGGGGACATGACTAGCAGCACATATAGGCAAACGCATGGTGCCCGTAACTACAGCTCAGGATGCAGCTCCTCCATCAAAGCGGAATCATGATGCCAGGTAAGTTTGCCTAGCGGGTTAGGGAAGTGGGACCTAACACAGACAAAAGCACACTTACACATACTAACATGCAAACTCACTCTACCACCCACACACCATACATTAACATGCACTTTAATACCATACACGTATCCATGCTCTCTCTAATACTGCATGATCAAACACTCTCAGCACGTACACAGTAGTCACTCTAAAACCATATACTAATACACAATAACCCACATGCTCACAATAGCATGCATTCACACCATATGCTCGCACGCAGACTATATTACAGTCACACACATACTTTAACACCATACACTAAACACATACAAACAGTCCCCTTTCCTCGTCTTGCAGGGGTCGCCTAACTCGTTTTGTAACCCTGCTGTGTGCGTTGGTTACCTGGGTGCCATGCACCCACCTTAGAGTACCTTAGGCTGAATGACTGGGTGTGGAATATTAACATACACAGTGTGCAGGGTTTAGGTAAATCTGGACAGGGCAGAATAAATTTAACATTGGAGGAAGAATTTGCTAGCAAATAAGAATAGTTCAGCCCATCTATTCTGCCCATTTTTCCTGATGTTAAGAGTCAGACCTTAATTAGCCTATAGAATTTTAACCCTATGTCTTAGTCTCTGTGTCTTTATTTTAATATCACTTAACGACCAAATTGACATTGTACCCATCAAAAATAGTTACTTGATTTTGCCTGTTTCCATTGGACAGTTCCATTCTTTAGCTTTAATAACAAATAGCTTTTAAAAAGTTCATATAAAATGGGGATGGAAGTTTCTTTTGCGCTGCTTTTACAGATATAATGCTTTCTACATATGCAAAATACTGTTGAATTGCAAAACGGCACTGTATAAAAAGCAAGTAGTACTTCACATGTTACTGACAGACAGTTGCAGCTAGGTGCATCAGAAATGTTGTGGTTTCCCAGATACAGTAACATACCTAAGGGGCGAGAAGATGCAGTCTGCCCCAAGTGCCACTCATCAGGGTGGTGCCACCTACTGGGAAACCAAACGGCCGCCTAATGCGGGCCTGCAGGTTACCGCTGTGGAGCTTGCACACTGTGTGAGGAAATTATTTTCCTGTCCAGGTACCTGCTCATGGGCGGGGAAAAGAGTTTCTTCACACAGTGTGCAGGTGCCAGAGTGGTAAGCTGCAGGCCCGCATTAAGCGGCCGTTGGGCCAGATAGATATCTGCGCACCCCCACTGCTGCCCAGGACCAATGAAATCTGCAGGTGAGGCAGAGGGGCACAGGCAGGCTGTTTCAAGGACAGAGGCCAACATCTGGTTTGTATATAGTGATGATGGTTATGTTAAACTACCGCCAATGTCTGGCTCAGTATATAGTGATGGGAGTCATGATGTACCATTTATGTTTAAACTTATTTAATTTATTTATAAGTCAATTTGTTCACATTTCTGTTTTCTTCCCAGTTAAAATATAGTTTACTAAATTTGTGAAACTTTGTAAACTTTGGTCTGAGCTGCCACTCAGGCTGCTATACAGCATGATGTCATTATATCACTAATGCAAGTGGAAAGATATCCATCAAACGTTACAGTGGATATAAAAAGTCTACACACCCCTGTTAAAATCAATGAGACAAAGCTATAAATCATGTCAACACTTTTTCCACCTTTAATGTGAACAATTCAATTGCAAAACACACTGAAATATTTGATGGGGGAGGGGACAACTCACAATAACGTGGTTGCATAAGTTTGCACACCCTCTTTTAACTGGGGCTGTGGTACTGTAATTCGCCGATCACATTCAAACTCATGTTAAATATAAGTCATTACAGACCTGCCATCATTTAAAGTGACTCTGATTAATAAAGCATGTGGGAAAATGTGTTATGGTCTGATGAAACCAAGGTTGAACTTTTTGGGGTGATCTGAAGAGGGCTGTGCACAGGAGATGTCCTCGCAACCTGACAGATTTGGAGAGCTTTTGCAAAGAAGTGTGGGCAAATATTGCCATGTCAAGATGTGCCATGCTAATAGACTCCTACCCAAAAAGGCTGATTGCTGTAATAAAATCAAAAGGTGCTTCAACAAAGTATTAGTTGAAGGGTGTGCACACTTATGCAACCAGGTTATTGTGAGGCCCCCCCCCAAAGATTTCAGTTTGTTTTGCAATTGAATTGTTCACGTTATAGGTCACATTAAAGGTGGAGAAAGCTCTGACATGATTTATCTTTGTCTCATTCTTTAACATCACAAGAACCTGGCATTTTAACAGGGATGTGTTGACTTTTTTATATCCACTGTACTTCTGTAAACCTGTAATGACAGAATGTGTAGAAGCCAGTGAATTGTTTGTACGCTAAATACATGCATGGTGACAATTTCTATACATTGTTTGCTACCGTTGTGCTGGATTTTAGCATAAATCAAAAATGTAATGTTAATGTAATTAATTAATTAAATGTAATCAACTAACTTTTAGTTAGGACTCATGTGCTTAGTGCCACAAACATTCAGCTGTGAAATTTTAATGCAAATGAAACACTTCCTTTTTGTGTTGCAACTCCAGCCAAACAGGGTAGGTGTTATGAAACATCATTTTAATGCAGGAAACCTGACTGAAGTAAAGAAGAGTACTTGGACCAGTGCTAGAATTTACATGATATACATATATATGCTGTGTTCTCCAGATCTATCACAGGCAATACAAGCAGTGCAATTATGGTAAGTACCTATATTAATTTATGTTTTCAAAGCTAACTTCTAATGAAGGTACAATTGCAAAGATGCTTTCCAAGTCTGAATTATAATGAGGTTCAGCATGCAGTGATCCCTGTTATCACATTGGTCACCAAGATTTTTATGAATGTCTGCTCATTGTTGGTTTCTTTTCTACTGCTTCCATTATTATATAATATTTTAATTGCATTTATTGAAGATAAAAAACGATATTTGTCCACAGAATAAAGAATTGTATGTCACAACTGTCATTAAGTCAAATAATGTTGGGAAAGTCATGTGACAGATTATCATAATAAATGGTGTGCTTATTTATCAATGGAAATTATATTTTGATGTATTGATATATTTCATCTTGTAGACCTTTATCAAGTAATGAAACTATGCTTGTTTGTTAAGTTAATGAGTATCACTGTATTTCCTTATAATCTAGACAGTAATGCGTGTATATTATTTAGCATGAGATTGCAGCAATCAAATGGACAAACAGGCCTATGCCACACTGAATTTTAGCCCAGAACCTGGTAACCAGGTGTCTCGGAAATTTAAAGGTTAAACGTGTAATCTCAAAATGCATCAAGGATGTGGATATTCATCCGCTACTCCCATATCAACCCACATTGTTTTATCAGCTGTGTATAACCTTAATCATAGTAAGCTCATGACTTCAACCAAGCTCACGGTTTCTTTCCCATTGACACACTCCATTCTAAGAATGTATGCTTGTATATAAATATATCTGCACCCACATACACTCATATTGAACTTGCACTAAATTTGTTCTTATATTTATAAAAATGTATATTACACAACAGCAGGAGGAGGCAAAACTACACAGTAGTAATATCTAGAAATCTAGAATGATCAGACACCCCAGTCATGAAAATACACTTTTTGCAATTTGTTTCTTGTTAATTTAAATATAGTGCTAACACTGATAATTTCTCTAATAACTCTACTAAAATAATAGTAAAATGGATAATTCAAGAAACCATTCATAGATGATTTACATTTTTACCTATACTGATTTTGGCAAAGTGTACTGTTTTGCCTTGTGGCCAAGTAAATTTTTAAGTCAAATATAGAAACGAAGAATGATAGTATATCATTCATGCACAGCCGAGGGCACCTTCTTAAAGGGCAGCTTCTGAAGAAAAAAAAACCCCAATACCATTGTTTGATGCACCATACTTTTTACGTGATTAAAAAAAAAACAGCAGAATTATATCATTTGCCACTTGAATGCTGTAGTCAATACACATCCCCCCGTGATACAATTTTAGTAGGGTTTTTTGTTAGATATAGAAGACAACCTTTCATGATACCTAGGGTATCTGGTTTTCCACAACAAGATACACTAATCAGAGACAATTTATTTTCTTAATCTTCGCCTCCTGTCTTTATTAAAATACCAATTCTATCTTCAAGACTAGAATAATTGTCAATTTTAAGGCAATACAGAAGGCTCATATTTCCAATTTTAACGCCGAGAAACAAAGGTAAAACTGCGGAGGATAAAGGTCTGAAATAAAAAGGAAAGAAGAGTAGAAGCGCAAGATCAATCAGCCGCTCTAAGAATATTGGCTAATGAACCCCCAGCTAAAATAGCACTAGTAGCTGCAGCACCTCTCACCAAGTGAGTGCCAAAATCTATACTCGCTTGAGAAAGTAACCACCTAATCCATCTAGCCAAAGTAGGTGAAGAAACCGGGTGAAAGGGTCTAGAGTAAGAAAGTAAAAGTTGAGAATGAGCCCGATGAGAAGCCGTAACAGTAAAGCAGGAGCGGAGACACCTGGCGATACAAATCTTAGGATTGTTTGTCGGATATGTACTAGAAATAGATGTGGAAGACTTTTTTGTCTGCTTTCTTATAGTGAATTCTACTCCATCAGGAGAAAAACTATGCCTGAACCTTGCAAAAAAAAAAAAAAAAAGCAGACGAAGCAGCATAATAAGTTTTAGATGATAGCTGTCTTAAATGACAATTCGTCATTATCTGGCCATTTGTGCAGAAAATCTAGAATAACTGCAAAATCCCAAATGATTCATATTGAGCAGTTGGAGGTCTACATAATCAGATACCACAAAATAAATGGCAAACTAAAGGATCTTTGCCAATGGATCCCATTTGAGATCCAACATGACCACTGGAATTAGCGGAACGAAAAAAATGAATGGACCTCTAAAACGTCCCAGATAAAAAAGATAAATGAGCTGACCTGAGTAAAGAAGGAGGAGCTGCCTACAGTTTTCCGTTGTACTTTTATTGTGATTGCTTCAGATTGTTTTCTATTTTGGTCCTTGCTGCTATGGTGACCGTAAAGGAAGATTAAGCAACTATAAGCCTCCTGTCTTGCCTTAAACTTCAAGTTAATAATACCACGTCTTTTGGTAGTGCTCCATTTGCCCAAGAAAAAGTCATAGAACACAATTTTTTCACCCCTGGTGTATCCACATTTGACTTCTCTGATTCCCCTCATCATCATCCTGCTAAGGCTAATGGAGGTTATAGTCCAAAGAAAAACCAAAAAATTAATCTGCCAATTTTTATGTTACATAAAAGAAAGGGATAGCTATAAAAATCTAATTTTTTTATTTATTTATTTTTTTCTTAAAAGGGTGGAGTTTCTTTCTACAATGGGAGCTACCTATGCAATCACAGTCACTAATAGCTGCTTGATAGCATGGATCTGACTCCCTCCTCCAACATATGCTATGTGTCACTAGCTATGTGATCTTGCGGCAGCTACTGCCTTTACTTTTTTTCTACACATTCTTTACCATGGTAATATATAGCCATATTGGCTGCCAGCTCCAGGGACTGATACATAAAGGCAACAACAAGATGACAGTTTTACTTACTGTTAGAGATGTTGAACCCTTACAAACTAAACAGAAGGTATCTACCCTCCTTGAAGGAACATCATTATTAGTAGGAACTGTCTACAGTAGATTTGTACAGATTTTGTTTATAATTAATTTTGCCTAATCCAGGGTTTTATCAAAATCTCCAAAAGGAAGGAGAACAGAACAAACAAAAACAAATGGGAAACCTCTGATTATATGTTTGTTTATTTCACTGTTTTAGCTGGGTTTTTTTGCTGTGCTCATTTTAACTACATGGAATCTTGCCCAGATTATTTTCAGGGAACTCAACCAACAGTTCATTACCACCTGTTATTACATTTAATTGGTGTCTTAAACGCTAACAGGTGTCACTGTTGGATGAGTTCGTAGAAAATCTAGGCATGGGAATTCCAGGGAGAAGTGCCACTATAGAGAGATTATATTGTACTGATTTTAATTTCCAAGCAAAAAAAACCCTCTTAATTTTGTCTAAAGAGGTCAGAAAACATTTGTCCTAAAATGAGAAAAAAAAGTAAATGAAACGTATATCCTGATCAATTTTGGTCAACAAGCACTTATCTATCTTACAGTCCCTGATCCCTTTTCTAAAGAAGCTAAATTCACGGGCCACTTTATTATTTACACCTTGTTCGTACTGGGTACCCCCTTTTGCCTTCAGAACTGCTTTCATTCTTCGTGTCATACTTTCTACAAGGTGCGGGAAACATTCCTCAGAGATTTTGGTCTGCCATTACATTAATCGTTCAACTATTTTAACAACCAAACCCAAATATTGCAGTTTATTAAAGTCTTAACAGCTGTAGCCCGTGTAGATTCTATAGGCTGACACAGATGAGCCTGGCTAATTTAACATGCATTCTTTTTTTCCAATCCATGTAACAAAATATGTACTCAAAACATGTGCCATGGTACATTCATTGTTTTTCCTGTGAAACTATACTTAGTGCCCTATGATTTTTGGGGAGCAGTAAAAAAATTAAAATTCTAGTTTCTATTTTATTCTACAGGATAAAGTAACTGGACAACACAGACCAGGTTTAGTCCTTTGGAAAAATCTACATATGTTGCCCTTCATCATACTTTGGCAAGGTAAGTACTTTTAAGGTGATATTCCCATTAAAAATGTTCTCTACTCTGTACGGAACTGTATGTCTTTTTTAGAGTTGTCCCCATCATTTTATCTTATACCTTCTGATATGGTTTGGTAAATGCAGTTATGTAGCTTTGCTTAATCTGACCAGGTCAAGTTATGCACCCTGAGACCTCTATCTTTTTTGAACTAGCATGCAGGGCCGGCCTTTGGGGTGTGCGACCTGTGCGACCGCACAGGGCGCCACACTCCAGGGGGCGCCGCCGCGGGGTCCGCCGCCGCCAGTAGCGTACCCAGCGGGGGGGGGCGGTCCGCACCGGGTGCCGCTCATCAGGGGGGCACCCGGCACCCCTCCAGAGACGGACAGTAATGTCCGCCGCTGGAGGAACAGGCTCGCAAGGGGAGCGGTATCGGAGGTCTTTAACAGACCTCCGGCTCCCTTGAGTGATTTTAAGCCGGTTCAAGGATCTCCCTTGAACCCGGCTTAAAATCGCTCAAGGGAGCCGGAGGTCTGTTAAAGACCTCCGATATCGCTCCCTTGTGATCCGCGCGGCAACAGCTGCTGTGCGCCGGGGTTTGTTGTGAGATCCCGGCGCACAGCACTGACGCCTCGCCCACAGCTGTCCGTGCCCTCTGACCCGGAAGAAGACCGAGAGGACAGAAGAACTGAAGAAGAGGAGCGAAGAGGAGGAAAAGAAGCTGTAAGGAGAAAAGAGGAAAGGTAGGAAAGCATTCAGTGAGAGTGGATTGGTATGTGTGGATTAGTATGTGTGGATTGGTATATGTGTGCATGAGTATATGTGTGGATTGGTGTATATGTGTGGATTGGTATATATGTGTGGATTGGTATATATGTGTGTGGATTGGTATATATGTGTGTGGATTGGTATATATGTGTGTGGATTGGTATATATGTGTGGATTGGCATATATGTGTGTGGATTGGTATATATGTGTGTGGATTGGTATATATGTGTGAATTGGTATATATGTGTGGATTTGTATATGTGTGGATTGGTATATGTGTGGATTAGTGTACGTGTGGATTAGTATGTGTGGATTGGTATGTGTGTGGATTGGTATATATGTGTGGATTAGTGTATATGTGTGGATTGGTATATGTGTGGATTGGTATGTGTGTGGATTGGTATACGTGTGGATTGGTATACGTGTGGGTTGGTATACGTGTGGATTGGTATACGTGTGGATTGGTATACGTGTGGGTTGGTATACGTGTGGATTGGTATACGTGTGGATTGGTATACGTGTGGATTGGTGTATGTGTGGATTGGTATATGTGTGGATTAGTATATGTGTGGATTGGTAAGTGTGTGAGAGTGATGGGTGTTATGCTGTACCATTTCCGATGTCTTTTTCATGTTCTAATTATGCTCTAAAAGTACATCATAACTCCCATCACTCTATACTGTTCCATACAGTGGCAGACCTGGGAGGCAGAGGTCTTGCACCCCCACTGCAGGACTCCTGAAAGGTAAGTGAACTTCAAAGAGGGAAAGGGTAGATAGTTAGGAGGGGGTAGATAGGGAGAAGGGAGTGAGGCAGGGGAAAGGGGGTAGATAGGGAGAAGGGAGTGAGAAGGGGTAGATAGGGCAATCATACTCCTATCATGCCAAGTCTGCGAGTACATCCTGGAATCTGGGTATGCCTGGGCATGATAGGAATGTGATTGCTGTTAATCATATATATATATATATATATATATATATAATATTGTTATTTAATTGTTTTGTCCTATTTTGGTGTGTTACTTACTTTAAATAAAAGTGTTAGATTTCTTTATGGTGTGGGGGGGTCATATTCGGTTTTGGCCAGGTAAATGCTGCACTTTCGGTTTCAGTCCTGAAATCGTTTCGGTGCATCCCTACTACTAAGCCAGACAGTGAAGTGGTAGGCCTACACCACATCAATGTTTGGCGTAGTATATAGTGATTGGGGTTTTGTTACAAGTTTTTATTCCTTTCTTTTTTTGGGATGGGGGGGCGCCAGAGGAGTAGTCCGCACAGGGCGCCAGAACACCTAAGGCCGGCTCTGCTAGCATGTTCTCATAATGGGATACTTAATGTCTTTATATTGTAAATTTATTCCCTCACACAATAGAGTGGAAATGGGACAGAGATTTGGGAGGCAGACTCTACTTAGGTAGTATACTACCCATTGCTGGCTCTTTTAAATGCAATTTAGGATGTATGTAGGGAAAAAACACAAACAGAATTTTATGTTTGGTGGTCTTGTCTAGTTCTAAGACTTTGGGAGTGACTAATGGCAAACATATACTAGATGATCCCTGTTTATTTTCTTTTAGCCAGACCCATATGCCATCTCACCGATCATAAAAAATAAACTACTATGCAAAATTCTGCTAGGAGCTAGATGAGCCAAAGTAGCTTCTTGGTCAAAACCTTCTATCCCCAAGATTTCACTAATCTTAGATCAAATTGATGAGAATCCCCTCATTTATAAAAGTACAGTGCTAATCCATGATACCCCAATTTATTTTATAGAATTTGGACATCATAGCTACAGAATCTACAACTCAATATTAGGAGAATCACATCACTTTTGACCCCCAGGCCTGTTCCTTGTGATGTCACAGTTCTAAGAGAAATGTTTGCTGCTAAGTTAAGCTTTTAGGCATGAAGAAGCATTTGTCCTCATTTGTTTCTGCGTTTAACAGGTTAATCTTATCTCCTACTCCTATACGTTATATATATATATATATATATATATATATATTATGCTCAGTGAATAAAACATGAATGATGAATGCAGCTGGATATAGGCTACATAATTGTTTCTGTTACTTTGCTCTTTTGTAACAGTTCTGTAGTATTTCATCAACTATTACCATAAACTGCAGGACATTGCACTGAAAAATGTACGTAAATAATTTAAGGAAGAATAATGTTCTCTATCATTGTGAGGATTCGGCCCCAGCCCTGCAAACTGCCAGGTGCAGCCACCCCTTTAAGAGGTCTGCCTGGAGTTGAACTCTTCTCCACAGCTTGCTGTTTTGTTAACTTGTGTGTCTGTATTTTATGTACTTTTGCCCTCTTCCCCTTATACATCTGAGTATCTCAGTTACTCCCCATGTCCCGGTTGAGAAATCCTACCCTTGCTTAAAGGAGAAGTGTCTGAGGATCTCGGCTCCTCACTCCATCCAGGCTAAGAGGCTAATATTTTCGTGGAACTTTTTGCCGGGTCATGGAGTACTTTTGTGTTCAGTTTCTGATACTATGACCTGGTAATATTTTATAAGGTGTTTTTTATTATAACCGACCCCAGAGACTACCGTATATTCCGGCGTATAAGATGACTGGGCGTATAAGACGACCCCCAACTTTTCCAGTTAAAATATAGAGTTTGGGCTATACTCGCCGTATAAGACTACCCCTCTACCCAGCATACAACAACCAGCAAATCACGGCAAGTGATGTACCTTACCGGTGATTGGCTGGTTGTTATACAGACATATACATACATACACTGCCCTTACACACACACACACACACATATATATATATATATATATATATATATTGTGACAGAAAGGCCGGTACAATAGTGGATGGGCGGTATATACGCCCTACTCTGGCTAACTTTGTGTGTCCTTATGTGTAAAATTGAAGTCCCAGGGAAAGATGTTGTTTGACTACAAACTGCATTACTGGCAGTTTGCAAAACATGGTAAGGGTCCCTGGGGCGGAGCATCTGGAAGAGCAGGGTGGGCCAGTGCTCCAACAGCACTAATTGCTGTATTGATCCAATCCAGAGTCTGCATTCTGGACAGGAGCTCCACAGGTGTGGACTAAGTAGCAGCTCACCTGTGGTTGATTAATTAGCAGGCAGAGGGTAAAAGGAACTGAGCCTGATTCAAAAAAAAAGGCCATTTTTATTCCAGCTGGGAGAGCTGAGGAACTGAGGAGTGTGGTTTCTCTCTGAAAAGCCATTTTGATGGAAACTTGTGACTTGTTGGAAGGTGAATGTTTGGAGCTCTTTTATACTAAGTCAGTGCTCAAGCAAAGACTGTTATCCTGTGCTGCTTATAACTGCTGCTGTTTCTTCCTGTAAAATAAACATTGATACTGAGCTGGATGTATCCTGAGCTTCATTTACCCTAGAAGACTGTGGTAACAACCAAGATCCTTGACAAAAATCCCAAGGAAAAGGGAGGCCTGTCGCATATGGTGGAGAATGCGGGTATCCACGTAAGTCTGTGGGTAGAAGCCATTTACAGCTCACCATGGAGGAAGTTATTAAAGCACTGATCCAGTCTACTTCTGCACAGCAGGAAGCTAATAGGAGAGCTGCAGAAAATAGTGCAGCCCTACAGCAGCTGGTGCTGGCTCAGGCAGAGAATGCTATGAAAATGGCTTTTCAGAGAGAAACCACACTCCTCAGTTCCTCAGCTCTCCCAGCTGGAATAACAATGGCCTTTTTTTTTGAATCAGGCTCAGTTCCTTTTACCCTCTGCCTGCTAATTAATCAACCACAGGTGAGCTGCTACTTAGTCCACACCTGTGGAGCTCCTGTCCAGAATGCAGACTCTGGATTGGATCAATACAGCAATTAGTGCTGTCGGAGCACTGGCCCACCCTGCTCTTCCAGATGCTCCGCCCCAGGGACCCTTACCATGTTTTGCAAACTGCCAGTAATGCAGTTTGTAGTCAAACAACATCTTTCCCTGGGACTTCAATTTTACACATAAGGACACACAAAGTTAGCCAGAGTAGGGCGTATATACCGCCCATCCACTATTGTACCGGCCTTTCTGTCACAATATATACACACACACTGCCCTCACCACACACCCCTGCCTTTACACACATATATATATCTACATGTGTATATATATATATATATATATCTACATGTGTGTGTGTATATATATATATATATATATATATATATATATATACACACACCAGCTTACACACAAATACCTACACAGCTCTTACACACACCTGACCATACACATACACTGCCCATCTCACACCAACATATATACACATACACTGCACTCACACCCCTTTCTCCCCATCTCTTACCTTTCTCATCTTCTATCTTCTTTCTTCCATCCAGTTGTTGGAGCGCGAGGTCTGTCATTTCAGACCTCTGCTTTACTGCTCCCTCATCACTACGCGCCGGCAATTGATGCCGAGCGCCGGGACATGACATCATCCCCGCGCTCGGCATGAATAGCCGGCGCGTAGTGATTATTGAGCAGGGAAGCCGAGGTCTGAAGTGCCAGACCTCGAGTTCCCTAATGTTGGGCTAGTTAGAGGGAGGTCGTGATCTCCCCAACCAGCCCTGCTGATCAGGGCTACCTGGGGAGATCACGATCTTGTACCTACCTCGGCGCGGCCCTGAAGACCGGCCCAGGGGAGGCGGCTTCTCCACTCACCCCTCCCCTAGAGATTCGTGGCTTCGTGGGAATCTCCGGCTCGGTAAGTACCCGGTACTCGGTTAGTACCCGGCGTATAAGACGACCCCCGACTTTTGAGAAGATTTTCTGGGGTTAGAAAGTCATCTTATACGCCGGAATATACGGTAAATGTAGCTGCAGCTCCAGCTGCCTTTCAAAGGGACAATCTGGTAACCTGGCTGGAGCTCTTAATTGGCCAGCACAGCCCTGTTTGCCCAAACGGCAGCCTTACTACAGGGGAGATTACACAGGCAGGGGAAACCCATTGTATCACTTAATCCCCTCACCTTATCCATTGCCTGTGTACTCCCCGAGCTGATGGGATGTAGAGTTGGGTTCTGTGTGTATTGAGAATCTCGGTTAAAGGAATGTTGATAGAATTATGGCTCTATATAAGTTCTATGTGTTTGTAATAAAAGTGGTTCTTGTTTTGCTGCACAAATGGTGGTCTGACTGATCGATTTGAGGGTACTGACTGGTTATTCCTCAGTAACCGTGACCCTGTAACAATCCCCTTGTGTTCCTTGCATTGTTCCCTGCCCTTTGTGGCGTCCTGTACCATGTATGTTTTGTCTGGTTCTGTTTAGAATCTGTGTTTTGTGTATTTATGTTCAGCTGTGTTGGCTATGCTATATCCACACCTCCCTCACCTGTAGCCTATGTCGTTACCAAACCTGACCTAATCAACAGTTACTTTGGAGCTATAGTTCATGCCTGTCTCTTGGATTCACCATTTTGCCTCCCTGTTACCTTTTTGACCCCGACTGCCTATTGGATTTACCTCTTTTGTTTGCTACCCATCACAAACCCTTTTGGATTCTCACCTGGACTATTCTAACTTTGTACTCCCCAGCAGTCTTTATACTTGATATGACTCCTACTCTGCTTATGGTGAGATGTGTCTGCTTTGTTTAATATACCTATATTCAAACATTCAAACGGCTCGTTTGTGAAGTCTGTGTCTATCACTGTGTGCGTTCTTATACTCCTGCCCCTAGACTCCAACATCCAGCAAGGGCTGAGTTATGATGAGCCTGACAATCATGTTATGCGACTGTACCATTGGTAATCTGCAACTACTTGCTTATGATCAGAAGCAAATCAGAATTTTAAAAAGCCTTCTACATGTCAACAACCTAGTGATGTTTGCATTTGAAACATTAGTGTTTATAATGCTGCTACACTTGTCAATATAGGCATTTCAACAAACAAAAATAAAAACAGCCCTGCTCTGGTTTCATAAAAGTGCAAATTACAAAGTACTTTTGGAATTTTTATGCAAAGACACAAAGACCACAAGGTATGTCATTTTTTGAATGCACTATTACATGGACTCCCTCATTTGTATCTTCTTGAACCTTTATATATACACTATAGATACTACACAGTATTGGGACACCTGACCATTACACCAACAGGGACTTTTATGACATTCTAAATGCATTGACATTAATATGTAGATGGTCTCCCATTTGTCAGTTTCACTCTTCTGTGAAGGCTTTCCACAAGGTTTTGGAGTGTTTCTGTGGAATTTTTTGCCCATTCATGCAGTAAAGCATTTTGATTTTTAGCTCAGGCACCGATGTTAGATGAAAAGGCCTAGCTCGCAATCTACGTTCCAGTATTTGATGGGGTTGAGGCAGTGTGCGCCAGTCATGTTCTTCCACACCAAACTTGGCCAATCATGTCTTCATGAACCTTGCTGTGCGCTAGGGCACAGGCATACTGGAATAGTTGAA
Organism: Spea bombifrons; assembly: GCF_027358695.1. NCBI lineage: Eukaryota > Metazoa > Chordata > Amphibia > Anura > Pelobatidae > Spea > Spea bombifrons. The sequence goes on along the minus strand of NC_071092.1, from coordinate 15,166,085 downwards.
CTTTCCCCCAACTGTTCCTGCAAAGTAAGAAGCATAGTATTGTCCAAAATGTCTTGATATGCTGAGAACTATGATTTCACTTCACTGGAAGTAAGGGGCCTAGCCCAATTCTTAAAAAACAGTCCCATACCACTATCCCTACACCAAACTTTACAGTTGACGCCATGTGATCAGGCAACATTCTGCTGGCATCTGCCAAATGCAGACTCACCAATCAGACTGCCAAACAGAGAAGCAGGATTCATCACTCCCCAGAACGTTTCCACTGCTCCAGAGTCCAGTGACAGCGTGCGTTATACTACACGATCTGATGCTTGGCATTGTACTTGGTGATGCATGCAGCTGCTTGGCTATGGAAACCCATGAATCTCTCGCCACATGGTTTTTGTGCTGATAATGTCAGTGGAATGAAATTTCACAAAATTATTGAAAAGGACATATTATATCACAGTACCAAGCTTGAATTCACTGAGCTCTTCAGAACGACCCATTTGTTCACAAATGTTTGTAAGCACAGTCTAGGAGCTTGATTTTATACATATGTGTCAATGGGTCTGATTGAAATACCTGAATTCAATAATTAAGAGGTGTGTCCCAATACTTTTGCCTATATAGCGTAGCTTGGATCATAGTAAAGGAATTGTATAAGCCGAGTGTCCTTTACTATGCTCAAAGCAATGTATAAAGTAAAAAGGAGAGAGCTCATGTAACAATGGATAAGGAAACATAAAAGTGACATACATTGGGCTCAATTCAATGTGCTGGCAAATCTTCAAATGTACCAAAAACATTTAAACAGTCTAAACCTTATAGAACGACTGTACATTATACAGCAAGACCACACAGAAATGAAGATTGAAATCATAGAAAACCGTTCCCTTAATTCAATTATGTGTGTCTGTGTGCCTGAGCAACTAACATGGATACATTTTTGCTTACAGTTGCCCCAAGACAGACAGACACAGACAAATACACATTTTGTTTTGCGTCAGGTTGTTAACAGTGTTTTATTATTTTGTCTGTTTCAGTTATATTTCACTGCACCACTATTCAAGGCTGGACATACAACTACTCTACTGATATTATGACCTATGAGAAAGCCAGGACATACTGCCAAAATCATTACACTGATCTTGTGGCCATTCAAAATAAAAGAGAAATTGAACACCTTTTAGAGATCATGCCTCGAAGCAAATCCTACTACTGGATAGGGATAAGAAAAATTGAGGGGAAATGGACTTGGGTTGGAACCAACAAAACCCTTACCACTGAAGCAGAATACTGGGCACAAGGGGAGCCAAACAATAAAAAGAAGACTGAGGATTGTGTAGAGATATACATTAAAAACGGGAAGGGTGCAGGAATGTGGAATGACGACTCTTGCATGAAAAAAAAGCATCCACTGTGTTATACAGGTAAGAAACACATAATTATTCATAGAACTCTTAACACATTTGGGATCAGGCTCCATACCCTAAGGAGCATTCTCTTTGTCACTTTCACCATATTTTGATGAACCCGCACAAATAATACATAGTTTTGTTAAGGAGAAGTAGGGCCTTCTTTTAAAATCATAGAAATACAAAATACATTATTAGTGGTAACAGATAAAAAAAAACTACCCATAAAGGACATGAAAAAGCAGGAGTAGCAATTATATTTGCATATTCCATCCAAGTAGAAATTAAAGATTTATGATTATCATTTGTAAAATCAATGAAGAAAGGTATACACTGGTCAGCCTCTATGTATCTATCTATCTATCTATCTATCTATCTATCTATCTATCTATCTATCTAGACTTTAGTCTAGATGGACATGGAAAATGAATGATAACTTGGTTTATGTAAGGCAAGTGTAAGAGGAATATACTTCACCAACATTCAATTGGTGCGCTTTCAGATAAGTTATTTATTCTTTTAACAGCATAAACAAAAAAGGTGTGGCCAGAGAATAAGATCAAACAATGCAGCAGGGATTAAACAACAATACACCTAAAAAGACACAAACAAAGCAGGATGAACCTTGCGCAAGGATGACCAAAAGACCTGTGAAACACCAATGTGCTAATAGAAAAAATGTGAACTTACTTGGGTATAAAAAACCATATACCATAAGGCAGATCCTATAATAATTTAAAGTGATAGAAAGTGATCTGAAAAACAAGGATATAAGCAATAGTGTTGTGTGTACTAAAAAGTAATCCTAATTAGGTAAAATAAGACTGCACTCACGAAATAAGCTCCATCTAAAAACGTGGAGCAGCGCGACAAGTATACCACGTCCAGAGACGGCTTCACGTCTGGAGAGTGGTCACTCGCAAGATGTCGGTGTGTCCTTTAAAAAATAAATAAAGGAGTTGGCCCTCCTGAGAACTCTTATTCCCCTTGCAGGTTGAATACAGATACTGCATTCAACTAGGGCTGCAACAACTAATCGATAAAATCGATAATAATCGATAATGAAATTCGTTGGCAACGAATTTCATTATCGATTAGTTGAATCGATTATTATCGATTATAAAATGAGGGTTTTTTCAGAGCAAACGGCTCTGAAAAATCCCCCTCATTATATAATCCGTTTAGTCTGACTCACCGTCTCACAGCAGCAGCTCCTACTTACTCCCCCTCCCTGTAATCACTGTGACAACTGGCCCCGCCCCTTCCTTCTCCAGGCCAGAACCACATGGCTGTGACACTCATCTAACTGTAAGTATATGTGTGTATATATATATATATATATATATATATATATATATATATATATAATGTGTATGTGTGTGTGTATATATATATATATATATATATATATATGTATATATGTATGTAATATATATATATATATATATTTGGGCTACTGAAAGTTAGGGGAGGTGGGGGTTAATTTAGGGGCAGTTATGGTTAGTGGGGTGTTTAGGGTTAATTTAGGGGCAGTTATGGTTAATTGGGTGTTTAGGGTTAATTTAGGGGCAGTTATGTTAATAGGGTGTTTAGGGTTAATTTAGGAGCAGCTATGGTTAATGGGGTGTTTGGGGTTAATTTGAGGCAGTTGTGGTTAATGGTGTGTTTAGGGTTAATTTAGGGGATGCTGTGGTTGATGGGGTCTTTAGGGTTAATTTAGGGGATGCTGTGGTTAAGGGGGTGTTAAGGGTTAATTTAGGGGCAGTTATGGTTAATGGGGAGTTTAGGGTTAATTTAGGGGAATCTAAATCCTGGGGGCAGTGAAGTGACATATCTGGGGGTATAAGGCATATACAGTATATAAGGCATATGTGGGGAGGGCAGTATGGCATGTCTGGCGAGGACGGAGTGGTGTATCAGGGTGTATAAGGCAAATCTGGGGGTAGAGTGGCATGTCTGGGAGGCAGGGTGGCATGTCTGGGGAGGATGGAGTGGGGTATCAGGGGATATAAGGCGTATCAGGCACAGTGGCAGATGTGGGAGGCAGCGTGGAGTGGCAGATGTGGGAGGCAGCGTGGCATATGTGGGAGGCATTGTGGAGTGGCAGATGTGGGAGGCAGCATGGCGTGGCATATGTGGGGAGGGCAGGGTGGCATGTCTGGGGAGGATGGAGTGGTGTTTCAGGGGGTATAAGGCGTATCAGGCACAGTGGCATGTGGGGGGTAGAGTGGAGTGGCAGATGTGGGAGGCAGTGTGGAGTGGCAGATGTGGGAGGCAGCGTGGAGTGGCAGATGTGGGAGGCAGCGTGGAGTGCTGTGGTAGGCAGCGTGGCAAGCCTGGGCTCAAATGTGCATATATTGGGGGGCTGGTTGGGAAATAAAGACAAGAAATGTATTATCAAAGTTTTTTTATTCTGCTGTTTGTATTTAACATCATTTGTTTAGTAAATTATTTTAAATAAATGAAAAATTTACATTCATTTTTTTTATCCGATTAATCGATTAATCGAAAAAATAATCGGCCAACTAATCGATTATTAAAATAATCGTTAGTTGCAGCCCTACATTCAACCATGGAAGTCAACGGAGCTCAGCTTTCTAATCATATTTAGCACAAAAAAAAAATAGAAAGGCGGGTGGTAAAATGGGTGAAATGCAAAGAGTTAAAATACCAGCATTTGAAATACCCTGGGGTGTCTATATATATATATATATAAGTTTTCAAAAATATATGGTTTTATTGGGCACATTGAATTGGCCAGGCTCAAGTTGTACCAAATAGGGCATGGGTGTCCAAGTTTTTTCTCCAGTAGGCCACTTCATCAGAAATGTATGTGTGCGTGTGCCATATATATATAATTGCTAACAGCAATCACACTCCTATCATGCCAAATCAGCTAGCACATGCTGGAATCTGGGTATGCCTGGGCATGATAGGAGTGTGATTGCTGTTAACAATCATATATATATATATATATATATATATATATATATATATATATATATACATATATACATATATATATATATATTGTAGGTGACAGCTCACACATGGGGCGGCAATGACAGTATTCACACAGGTTTCAAAAGTCAAGCGTGTTTATTTAGATGAGGTAGGCACAGAGCACCTTGCAAATAAAACAAACTCTAAGCCTGTCCGGCTCTAACTAAACATCCGGATACCTCACTACAAGCCTAAGGTCTGGCACAAAGCAAAGTAACAGGTTGTCCATGGGTAAAGCTTCATACCTGGTGGGCTGGAGCGCTGGCTGTAGCTGCTCCCTGCCTCAGTCCCTCCTCCACCCTGCAAACCTAACAGCCCTCTCTTTTAAGACTTCCTCCCCAGTAATGAGCATAGGAAGCCTCACCTGAGGGCTCCTGGGTGTCTGCTACCGTGCCTGGCTGAGAAAACCAGGTGAGATATACACCCCATCCACCACTTTCCCATACACTTTACCACAATATATATATATAATATATTAATATTGTTATTGAATTTTTGAAGTGTGAGATTGTTTTATGGTGGGGGGTCGTATTTGGTTTCGGACAGGTAAATGCTGGGTTTTCGGTTTCAGTCCAGAATTTTCGTTTCGGTGCATCCCTAAGCCAGACAATGAAGTGGTAGGCCTACACCACATCAATGTTTGGGTTAGTATATAGTGATAGGAGTTATGCTGCACTATTATCAGTGTCTGGCTCAATGTATAGTGATAGGGATTACGCTGTACCACCGTCAATGTCTGCCTCAGTATATAGTGTTAGGTGTTATGCTGTACCCCCATCAATGTCTGCCTCAGTATATAGTGATAGGTGTAATGCTGTACCACCGTCAATGTCTGCCTCAGTATATAGTGGTAGGTGTTATGCCGTACCACCGTCAATGTCTGCCTCATTATATAATGATAACAGTAATGCTGTACCACCTTCAATGTCTGCGCCAGTATATAACGATAGAAGCTATGCAGTTTTAAAGTGTTTGTGGGGGGGTGCCACATACAGAATCTGCCCCCGGTGCCAAATACTCTAGGTACGCTCCTGGCTTAGGGAATAAGAAAATGTGTGCAGACTGGATGGGCCAGATGGTTCTATCTGCTGACACATTCTATGTCTCTATGTTAGAGTGCATGTGTATCATAGAAATATGCTTGCCAGTGCATTAATTACCATGGGGGAGCAAGGGGCCAATGAGGTCACATGGCTTTGCCTGAACCAGAATGTGCTAGCAACTTAGAAAGGTAAAGAAAATTACGTCAAAATATATTGATTGTTTAGATTTAGTACACACTTTATTGGTATTGTATTTGAACTTGACTATTACAAGGCAAATATAGTGCAGGATTTTCACAGAGGCAGATACGGAGGCTTACCCTTGATGCTTTTCATTTTTTATTAAGCTCACTGATGTGCAAGTCTCTCTGTGAAAATAATGTATAAGTTTTTAATAATTGAGAAATGTATAGTTGTGGCTCTAAATGTACAAAATTACAGGTTGTACATTAATACCAGTGTTTACACCTATCTAGACTTTGAGGAAAAGGATGTAATAAGATTGTGTTGCAGTGGTTTCGTTCTATAGAAGTTCTGCTGTGGTTTGGAGTTTCCGCTACCACATGTACCATCTCATTATATGGAGGAGAAACATTCAGTTTTCAACTTTCTTTTTTTGTTGTGTAATCCCAGTTGTTTGGTTCCAGATATAAGAATATGTGTATATACAATGTGCAAGTGTAGTTCAGATGTTTACTTTCCAAAAACCTGCCAAGCCACCCTAACAGTTTATTTTACAATCTACTTCAGCGGGCAGTAACAGTTTCACAAGAAAATCCCTACAAACAAAATCCTAGCTCATCTGAGCTCTTACTAACATAGGTATCCCTTACTATCAGAATGTCAAACTTTGTTACACTTCAGTTCTCACTTGCAGCCTAATATACTGGACCCAGCCCTCCAAAAAGACTGTCTATCAGGCAGGGGTCTTTTTCAGTTAATGCTAGCCCTAGTGTAGAGATAATCTAAATTTTATTAAAGACAGGAGGCTTCATATTTGCATCATCTTCTTTACTAAAACCTCCAGCAGCAAAGAAATGGTTAACATCAGCAAACAAAGAACCAACAAGAAACCTTAAATAGCCCCTCAGAACGCTCCACTTCCTCTTCTTTGCTGCTAGCCTCCAGGTGAGCACCCTCTTTTCTAGTGTGCTACACGCCGTGATTTGTTTGTGGCTTTTATTATGTATTTTATGTGTTTTTATCTTCTTTATTAGTTTCATAGTGTGGGTTTTGTTCCTCTGTTTTTTTCTTTAGTTTTTAATCGGGCTGTTTGCTTTCGTCTATTTGGATGTCAGAAAGGGGTGATAGGAGCAGGTGGTAAGGTGGGATGAGGAGAGAACCTCAGAAAATTCAGCAGGGGTGACTGGACTGAAGCAGTTAACAGTGGAGAACAGTGGTTTAGGGTTATGGGGGAGGAAGGGGATTAATTAAATGAGAGAGAGACGGAGGGCTCCATAGGTGCTTAGTGGTATGTGAACACTTGTGGAGGGGACAAGTTCGTGTGCATTGCTATGGCTGAGGTGGATGGCTTGGGGGGGGGGTGCACAGTTACAGAATCAACCATATCTAGGACTGAAGCTAGTGTTTGGTTATACTAAACTGTGACAACATCAGGGCAGGAGGAGGTAGCAATGCATGGCAGAAGGGACTGAAGTATGCTTGTGAGCTGTGGGGTGTTAATGTCAGAGGTTTCGGTAGGTCGAGGAATTAGGTAGAGGAAATGTGGGATGTATGGCAAGGTTGAATGTTAGTAGACTGCAGTGAAACAGAGAATGTAAAGTTGGAGAATTGAGATATTGAGTATGGATGGAAGATCACTAGGTCAATTTGGAGGCCATAATTGTGCTTGGGGAGGTGGTCCATTGTAAGAGACCGAGATAGAAGGAGAATGACAGCAGTTTGGTGGAGGAAAGGAGGTGAGAGAGCCATGCAGCAAAGTGAAAAAAGTATTGAGAAGCAGGGCCGGTAGATCACAGCAACAAACACGGCCGTTTGGGAGGAGAGACAGACAAAATATACTTCAAAAAACGAGACGGAGAGAGAGGGAATAAGCTTCAGACATTAAAAGGTTCAGCAGGCGAGAGGGGAATGTCAACGCCCTTTCTCTGTTCGTCTTCAGGTCTCGGTGTGTGGCTAAAGTGTAGACCACCATAAGAAAGAGCAACAAGAGAGGTAGTGTTGGAGGGTTTTAACCACATTCCAGTGAGTGTAAGGAGACTGGTGGGTTAGAAAAGGTCACGAACAGCAGTGAGTTTGTTTTACACAGACAGAAAATGGTGCTTGGGTTAAAGTGGACTGATTTTGAGATTGGAGGGATTGGAGTTTGTTTGTGTTAGTACAAAAGGTGCGGGGACAGAGGTAGCTTGCTATGGTGTATCCAGAGATGGATTTGATGTCCCCAGAGCATGAAAGAAGGATACAGACCAACAAGCGGAATAAACATTTATAAAATACCAGCATTTGAAATACCCTGGGGTGTCTATATATATATATATAAGTTTTCAAAAATATATGGTTTTATTGGGCACATTGAATTGGCCAGGCTCAAGTTGTACCAAATAGGGCATGGGTGTCCAAGTTTTTTCTCCAGTAGGCCACTTCATCAGAAATGTATGTGTGCGTGTGCCATATATATATAATTGCTAACAGCAATCACACTCCTATCATGCCAAATCAGCTAGCACATGCTGGAATCTGGGTATGCCTGGGCATGATAGGAGTGTGATTGCTGTTAACAATCATATATATATATATATATATATATATATATATATATATACATATATACATATATATATATATATTGTAGGTGACAGCTCACACATGGGGCGGCAATGACAGTATTCACACAGGTTTCAAAAGTCAAGCGTGTTTATTTAGATGAGGTAGGCACAGAGCACCTTGCAAATAAAACAAACTCTAAGCCTGTCCGGCTCTAACTAAACATCCGGATACCTCACTACAAGCCTAAGGTCTGGCACAAAGCAAAGTAACAGGTTGTCCATGGGTAAAGCTTCATACCTGGTGGGCTGGAGCGCTGGCTGTAGCTGCTCCCTGCCTCAGTCCCTCCTCCACCCTGCAAACCTAACAGCCCTCTCTTTTAAGACTTCCTCCCCAGTAATGAGCATAGGAAGCCTCACCTGAGGGCTCCTGGGTGTCTGCTACCGTGCCTGGCTGAGAAAACCAGGTGAGATATACACCCCATCCACCACTTTCCCATACACTTTACCACAATATATATATATAATATATTAATATTGTTATTGAATTTTTGAAGTGTGAGATTGTTTTATGGTGGGGGGTCGTATTTGGTTTCGGACAGGTAAATGCTGGGTTTTCGGTTTCAGTCCAGAATTTTCGTTTCGGTGCATCCCTAAGCCAGACAATGAAGTGGTAGGCCTACACCACATCAATGTTTGGGTTAGTATATAGTGATAGGAGTTATGCTGCACTATTATCAGTGTCTGGCTCAATGTATAGTGATAGGGATTACGCTGTACCACCGTCAATGTCTGCCTCAGTATATAGTGTTAGGTGTTATGCTGTACCCCCATCAATGTCTGCCTCAGTATATAGTGATAGGTGTAATGCTGTACCACCGTCAATGTCTGCCTCAGTATATAGTGGTAGGTGTTATGCCGTACCACCGTCAATGTCTGCCTCATTATATAATGATAACAGTAATGCTGTACCACCTTCAATGTCTGCGCCAGTATATAATGATAACAGTAATGCTGTACCACCTTCAATGTCTGCGCCAGTATATAACGATAGAAGCTATGCAGTTTTAAAGTGTTTGTGGGGGGGTGCCACATACAGAATCTGCCCCCGGTGCCAAATACTCTAGGTACGCTCCTGGCTTAGGGAATAAGAAAATTTGTGCAGACTGGATGGGCCAGATGGTTCTATCTGCTGACACATTCTATGTCTCTATGTTAGAGTGCATGTGTATCATAGAAATATGCTTGCCAGTGCATTAATTACCATGGGGGAGCAAGGGGCCAATGAGGTCACATGGCTTTGCCTGAGCCAGAATGTGCTAGCAACTTAGAAAGGTAAAGAAAATTACGTCAAAATATATTGATTGTTTAGATTTAGTACACACTTTATTGGTATTGTATTTGAACTTGACTATTACAAGGCAAATATAGTGCAGGATTTTCACAGAGGCAGATACGGAGGCTTACCCTTGATGCTTTTCATTTTTTATTAAGCTCACTGATGTGCAAGTCTCTCTGTGAAAATAATGTATAAGTTTTTAATAATTGAGAAATGTATAGTTGTGGCTCTAAATGTACAAAATTACAGGTTGTACATTAATACCAGTGTTTACACCTATCTAGACTTTGAGGAAAAGGATGTAATAAGATTGTGTTGCAGTGGTTTCGTTCTATAGAAGTTCTGCTGTGGTTTGGAGTTTCCGCTACCACATGTACCATCTCATTATATGGAGGAGAAACATTCAGTTTTCAACTTTCTTTTTTTGTTGTGTAATCCCAGTTGTTTGGTTCCAGATATAAGAATATGTGTATATACAATGTGCAAGTGTAGTTCAGATGTTTACTTTCCAAAAACCTGCCAAGCCACCCTAACAGTTTATTTTACAATCTACTTCAGCGGGCAGTAACAGTTTCACAAGAAAATCCCTACAAACAAAATCCTAGCTCATCTGAGCTCTTACTAACATAGGTATCCCTTACTATCAGAATGTCAAACTTTGTTACACTTCAGTTCTCACTTGCAGCCTAATATACTGGACCCAGCCCTCCAAAAAGACTGTCTATCAGGCAGGGGTCTTTTTCAGTTAATGCTAGCCCTAGTGTAGAGATAATCTAAATTTTATTAAAGACAGGAGGCTTCATATTTGCATCATCTTCTTTACTAAAACCTCCAGCAGCAAAGAAATGGTTAACATCAGCAAACAAAGAACCAACAAGAAACCTTAAATAGCCCCTCAGAACGCTCCACTTCCTCTTCTTTGCTGCTAGCCTCCAGGTGAGCACCCTCTTTTCTAGTGTGCTACATTTGTTTGTGGCTTTTATTATGTATTTTATGTGTTTTTATCTTCTTTATTAGTTTCATAGTGTGGGTTTTGTTCCTCTGTTTTTTTCTTTAGTTTTTAATCGGGCTGTTTGCTTTCGTCTATTTGGATGTCAGAAAGGGGTGATAGGAGCAGGTGGTAAGGTGGGATGAGGAGAGAACCTCAGAAAATTCAGTAGGGGTGACTGGACTGAAGCAGTTAACAGTGGAGAACAGTGGTTTAGGGTTATGGGGGAGGAAGGGGATTAATTAAATGAGAGAGAGACGGAGGGCTCCATAGGTGCTTAGTGGTATGTGAACACTTGTGGAGGGGACAAGTTCGTGTGCATTGCTATGGCTGAGGTGGATGGCTTGGGGGGGGGGTGCACAGTTACAGAATCAACCATATCTAGGACTGAAGCTAGTGTTTGGTTATACTAAACTGTGACAACATCAGGGCAGGAGGAGGTAGCAATGCATGGCAGAAGGGACTGAAGTATGCTTGTGAGCTGTGGGGTGTTAATGTCAGAGGTTTCGGTAGGTCGAGGAATTAGGTAGAGGAAATGTGGGATGTATGGCAAGGTTGAATGTTAGTAGACTGCAGTGAAACAGAGAATGTAAAGTTGGAGAATTGAGATATTGAGTATGGATGGAAGATCACTAGGTCAATTTGGAGGCCATAATTGTGCTTGGGGAGGTGGTCCATTGTAAGAGACCGAGATAGAAGGAGAATGACAGCAGTTTGGTGGAGGAAAGGAGGTGAGAGAGCCATGCAGCAAAGTGAAAAAAGTATTGAGAAGCAGGGCCGGTAGATCACAGCAACAAACACGGCCGTTTGGGAGGAGAGACAGACAAAATATACTTCAAAAAACGAGACGGAGAGAGAGGGAATAAGCTTCAGACATTAAAAGGTTCAGCAGGCGAGAGGGGAATGTCAACGCCCTTTCTCTGTTCGTCTTCAGGTCTCGGTGTGTGGCTAAAGTGTAGACCACCATAAGAAAGAGCAACAAGAGAGGTAGTGTTGGAGGGTTTTAACCACATTCCAGTGAGTGTAAGGAGACTGGTGGGTTAGAAAAGGTCACGAACAGCAGTGAGTTTGTTTTACACAGACAGAAAATGGTGCTTGGGTTAAAGTGGACTGATTTTGAGATTGGAGGGATTGGAGTTTGTTTGTGTTAGTACAAAAGGTGCGGGGACAGAGGTAGCTTGCTATGGTGTATCCAGAGATGGATTTGATGTCCCCAGAGCATGAAAGAAGGATACAGACCAACAAGCGGAATAAACATTTATAGTAACTGGTTGACTTCATCCAAGATCGGTTATAAGTGTGCTTTGAAGTAAGGAGAGAAGAGCATGTAAATTGAGATGAGGTGAGTGCAGAATGGAAGGTGAGATGTGGACTATGGAGGGGTTGTCAAGAGGAAAGGGAGATCAGATCTGTATGAGGAATAAGGGTGCAGGGAGGAGAGTAGAAACAAGTAGAGGGCCATATTGAGGATTAGCACAAGTGGGATAATGGGAGAGTTACCTGCTGAGTAAAAGGGCATATGGTGTTGCAGTTTCACTCCAGTGAAACTCCTATCATATGTGCAATTGGGATGAGGCCACTGTAGATACATTTCCAAGCCAGCTTGTTTCCAATGTGGGTTATAAATATATAGGACTACCTCACAAGTGGTGGTTGCTATAGGATGCAAGTGTTTCACACCTTGTCTTAACAATTGCAATTAAGCTAGACATGAGCTTAATGAAAGACCTCATTTTGTTCCAGCACGTTATGCCTGTGTTGTTCAAGGTAAGTAAGTAAGGGGGTGACCTGGCCCAACAAGGCAATGCTCTGGCTTGGTAACATTTCTAAATGGCGTCAGGACCACCACCATCTGGCCCATGAATGTGTATCCCCACCTGCCCAATGGGCTGGACACCCAAGAGCCTGCTCTTGCTCTAAGATAAGCTCCTTCATGTCCAGGGTGGAATTCCAGCAGGTGACTAAATCCTGACATAAACAGTGGTGGGGTAGATCTGCCTTCTCCTGCTGCTTCCTCAGCTGCTTGGTCGCCTTCACACGGCAGTGGAAGTGCCTGGCAATCTTACAGCACTTTTCAATCAGTTTAAAAAGCCTAACTGCCTGTCAGTTGAAATAATTACCCTTACAACAAGGTAAAGTATATGTGCTGCCCAATCTGTAACCTCTTTCACCATGTTTGCTCCCCCATCAGTAACCACCATTCTCATTTGTACTACTGTACATGCCTGTAGTCCAATCCGCTACGCCACTGCATCTTCCAATAAGCTGCTAAAATGTAAGCTGATGCGTGAGGCTCCCCCATAACTTCAGCATGGAGTAGGAAGGCTCTATAACCCTGCTGCCGATCCACCCCTCCTTTCACCCCATGTGCCTCTGCCTGCACTGGCTACAGTGATCCTGTCCTTGTCCTCCAAAGACTTGGGCAGCCACCAGTGTGCCTTTCTTTCACAGACAGGCTCAGTGAAAGAAAGGCATGCTCCGCACTAGTGGTGCTCCATATGTTGGAGGTTAAGTGGATGGTTTGTCCAGCTGCCTTGGATAGCTCAGCCTTGACAATGACACACAAGACTAGTAAAGGGATCACACTACAACAGGGGAGGAAGCAGTGAGGAGCAAGGGCCTCTAGCAGCTCCCTGACCGCTGCTTTGACATGCCCTTTGAATGGAAAGCCCCAAAGTGTTCTAGTGTAGGCTGGTGGAGTAGATGTCTGTGCCCCATCGAGAAGGCTGAGGCATCACCACGCCCTTTGCTCTGGTAGCTGCTACTGCTGCTAGTGGTGGCTGTTGTGGGTTTGCTGTTGTCTCCAATGCCTTCAGTTTCCAAAGCTGTACTGTGGTGTGTATGTAGGTGTTGATTCATCCTAGAATTAGTGAGATGTCCTTTCACCTTACCCCAGCTTACTACCTTACAACACAACTTGCAGATTGGACTGCACCCATCTCCCACAGTCCCAAAATGCTCCCACGCTTTACTACGGTGTTGCCTACCAGGCAAAGTAGCTGTGGTATTAGTGTTGTTTGTGATGGTTGTGATTGTGGTGGTGCTAGTGCTCCCAGTGCATGACAGGGAACCCATGGCATAGGTAAGTTGCTGCTGCTTCTGCACAGTGGAAGGAGGAACCCATTCAACAAAGAAACTAGAATATGTGTCGCTTGGCTCCTTCAAGTCTGACTCAATCTAAATACAAGTCAAAGATGACCATATACTTTTCCACCTATGCAGAAGACAGAGTAAGGTTCACTCCTGCTGCAAGAGTAGACCTTTCCTCTCCTTCCTCACTATCTTCTGGGGCAAAAAGAGATCTGCTGCTATTATCTGACAGTAACACTCCTTGTTCCTTATCTTTGCTCTGGGGAGTGCTGCCAGTGCTTATGGTAGTGGTAGCACTGTTTGCAAGGTATCTTCGCCCTGTGTCCTGACCCCACAGTGAGTCCTTGGTTGTAATTGTGACGAAAACCGCGCCTTACCTAGGTATGTGGAGTGCACAAAATGTTGCCACTAGTAGTAGTTTGAGGATGTGTATGGGCACAGCTGCGGCTGCTGCATGTGACTCGTGGTAAGGGTAGTTCTGACTCCAAGCAAGAAGGCTTCTGCCTACTTGGGACTAGCATACCAGATGTCACCTGACTATTACTTTTTTGTGCAAGCCTGCTGCCAGCTCTGCCCAACCCATGAATCACTCGTTCTCATGGACATTTCCAAATGTTTTATATACTCGCCAGTGAAATGCAAGATATAATTAAAAGGGTATACCCCTACTCAGAAATTTCACACAGTAAAAGCCAAATTTTGTCACCAATAATTTTTATTCAGCATTGAATTGACAGTATTAAAACATTTTGTTTAAAGGTTTGACTGGTAGATGGCAATTAAACTAGTACTTAGGAACAGGTTTTCAATTAAAAAAAAAAAAAAACATCTGGAGAGTCTGATGAGTTTATCTACATCAAATGTTGATTTTTGACCCCTTTTAAAAATATCATGTGTATGTTTATCTTTTTATCTTTTGGCTTTCGTGATTTAGAATAGGTTAAAAAAAGAAAAACATCTCTTGCTATCTTAGAAAAACAAGTGTGAGATGATGACAGAATTTCTGATATTCATCAAAATTCCACTTCCTGGTTTTTTTTACTTCAGTTCTACAAAAACTTCTTCACTGACTATTTAATTCTTAAACAATTTCATGTGAATGATTTTTATATATTGGAAATTACACTTGAAATTACCATAGCTATTTGATGACGTCAGGCTGACAAAATTGATATGATCAATTTAAGCCATGAGAAAAACAAATAAGAGTATAATTACAGAGTGTAAAGAATTGAAAATGATAAAGTGGTGAACAATAAAAATGTAAAGGAGAAATAATGATAATATAAGTAGAAGGGAGTATAATAGACTTGTGTACAATGACCAAAATAATTTTTGATAAATGTTTTGGTTTTGGCCCATTTGTTTTCGGTCAACAAACTTAGTTCCCAAACCTTTCACTTCGGATTCAAATCTGAAGATTTTTTTTTTCGTTTGGAATTGAAATTTGTCCTCAGTCCTGTCTGTGTTTAATACTCTTTCTGCCAATTTCTCTCTGTGCCCCTTGCATTTAATGTAAGAACGTTTTACTTAATGTTAGGAGTATTTACAGTGGATATAAGTCTACACACCCCTGCCAGGTTCTTGTGATGTTAAAGAATGAGACAAAGATAAATCATGTCAGAACTTTTTCCACCTTTAATGAGACCTATAATGTGAACAATTCAATTGCAAAACAAACTGAAATCTTTGAGGGGGGAAAATAAATAAAAACTCACAATAACCTGGTTGCATAAGTGTGCACATCCTTAAACTAATACTTTTTTGAAGCACCTTTTGATTTAATTACAGCAATCAGTCTTTTTGGGTAGGAGTCTATTAGCACGGCACATCTTGATGTGGCAATATTTGCCCACTCTTCTTCAGGTCTGGGCTCTGGCTGGACCATTCCAAAACGTTAATCTTCTTCTGGTGAAGCCATGCTTTTGTGGATTTGGATGTGTGCTTTGGGTCGTTGTCTTGCTGAATGGCGAACGTCCTCTTCATCTTCAGATGCCTGAAGGGTTTGTGCCAAAATTGCCTGGTATTTGGAATTATTCACAATGAAGAAAAACAGCCCCAACGCATGATGCTGCCACCACCATGCTTCACTGTGGGTATGGTGTTCTTTGGGTGATGTGCAGTGTTGTTTTTGCGCCAAACATACCTTTTGGAATAATGGCCAAAAAGTTCACCCTTGGTTTTTATCATACCATTCCCACGTGCTTTTGGGGGACTTGATGTTTGTTTTTGCAAACTTTAGCCAAGTTTGGATGTTTTTCTTTGTAAGAATAGGCTTCCACCTTGCCACCCTACCCCATAGACCATTTATATGAAGAATACGGGAGATTGTTGTCACATGTAGCACACAGCCAGAAATTCCTGCAGTTCTTTTAATGTTGCAGTAGGCCTCATGTAAGCCTCCCTGACCTGTTTCTTCTCGTCTTTTCATAAATTATGGAGAGACGTCCAGTAATGTCTCTGTTGTGCCATATTTTCTCCACTTGATGATGACTGTCTTCGCTTTGTTCCATGGTATATCTAATGCATTGGAAGTTCTTTTGTACTTTTCTCCTGACTGATATCTTGCAACAATGAGATCCCTCTGATGCTTTGGAAGCACTCTACGGACCATGGCTTTTACTCTAAGACGCAACTAAGCAAATGTCAGGTAAATCCTACTAAAACAGCTGAACGTTATTTGTGATTAATCAGAGTCACTTAAAATGATGGCAGGAGTGTAATGACTATTTTTAACATGAGTTTGAATGTGATTAGTTAATACTGAACAAAGCCACAACCCCAGTTATAAGAGGGTGTGCACACCAATGCAACCAGGCTACCACTAGCCTTTGTCAAACTTTATAGTAGTCACATTTTTTGGTATTTTTTTCACAGACGTTGTACTCCAGGTATACCTGGTTTACCGCTCCTGGTAAATGTCCCTGTCAAACAACACCCCAATATGTGTTCAGCAACATCTCCTGAATGCAGTGATACCCCACATGCATGGGTTTGATGGGTTATTTGGGAGGTAAAAGACCACCTTTGTGAGGTGTGTTTTTGCCATTTAGACATCTGGTCAGTCTGTGCCCATGTCCCATATTTGGGACATCTTTGAAGCCGGCCGATTCAATTTACCCCATCAAATCATACATTTTTTAAAACTAGGCACACATTTATATTGCCAATATTTTAACTCTTTCCATGCCGGAATTTTTTGGGAAGATATAGCGCTAATTGTAGGACTTGCTCATAAAAACCCCCTTTTTTAAAAACCGCAATGCTGCTGATCACAGCAAAAACGTCGCCATCAACGGCAAATAATGCTACCATGTACGGGCAATTTCACTAACACATTGCATCATCACCCTGTACATGTATGTGGATTGTCATTAAGGGGTTAAAGGTGGAAAAATCATAATTTATCTTTATCTCATTCTTTAACATCACAAGAACCTGGCATTTTAACAGGGGTGTGTAGACTTTGTATATCCACTGTACTTTACTGAGAAGTTGGTGGAACAGCCCTTAGCAGAAGTGGTAGAGACTAATACAGCAAAGGAATTTAAACATGATTTGGATAGGCATATGACAGATTAATGCATGAATCTTTAACAGATAAAAACAGGCAGACTAGATGGGCTGAAAGGGTTTTATATGCTGTCATTTTTTTTTTATGTTTCTTTACAAAAAAAGAAAAAGAAATACCAGGGACACTATGCCACCAGGTAGGGACATTTCTCTGTAATATTGGGTACTGGAACTAATCATACATACTTTTTTGCAGTATACCCATACGTCTTATAAAACCTACCTAACACACACACAGGCCACAACTCCCTTCTTCTCACCCTGTTACCTGATTCCACTATAGCTTGCAGCAACCCTTGGAACAATAGACAACTCTAATGTAACAGTTCCCTAAAGAAAAATGTGCAAAATTTAAATCTGGAGGTTTCTCTGGCGTTTGACATTGTCTTCCATGTACATATTTTTTTATTTTCCTGAGTTTATTTTGTGACTATAACTTTACTTTAGATTGAACAGCTACAGATCACTGTTGCCCTCTTCCGTTTCCTTCTGAATGTAGCATTGTATCTATTTGTTTCCAATGAACTTAAAGTGAAACTCCAGGAACACATTTCCTTGCCTAAAGTATACATCATAGTCACTTCTCTGCTTAGTTTAATTAGCTTTAGCAAAACAGGATTATTTGAATGTATATTTTTATTTATGCGGTGCTAATATATGTATTTAGTGCTTTATAGTATTATAAACAGATATAGCCCAATAGTATACCACAACCACACTAACATTTTAAATGAGGATAGGTTTAAGTAAGTATAAACAGGAATGTAGATTTTTTTTTCATTAAAAGACTAATTTTCTACTGGGGATTTAATACCAAAAACACATGAAAAGTAAGTTTTTATAGACTTACCGGTACAATCATAGAGTAGCGAACAGTTTAAGCATTATTTATCTTTTACGAACTAAAGTAGTTTATTTTATTTTTACAGTTAAGGACTGAAGGTTTTTCAGTACTTTTGCTATAATACATATTTCACACACAGATTATTTCGTATGCTCTTTTTTTTTTTTTTTAAATATTTTTCATGGTTTCACCTATGCCTTGTATTTTTTTCTATTTTGGTAGCTACAATGCTAAATAGGAAAGATGTATACCCCCATTTTATTGCAAATTTGCGCCAAACATTTCAGTAAAATTGTGTAGGTTCCCCTGGGATTTCTTTCCTGAGTACAGTTACTTCCTACACACACATGGGCATGCATGCTTTTTGGATTGTTTTTTCTTTGAAAATTTTCATTGTACTAGGTCCATGTCTCATTTGAGGCACGATAGAAGCCTAAATTTATTCCACTTAAACGATTCCCATGAAACTATATAAATTATTACAAATTAGGTAGACAACAAAGATAATTTGACTTATTGGCATGCTCCATGCCAGTACAAAATCTCACATTGCCTGTAAGAACAGTTAGAGCCCAGTTTCATCTCAAATGCATCGATTGGATGCCACGACTGATGTTTTCCTAGGTTAACTGGCCAAAAGGAGCAGAATACAAATTAGTGACACTATCTCCTCCAAAAGATGGTTGATGGCAGAAAAGCCCCCTGCTGGCGACCACAGAGTAGCTTGTACAGACTTTTAAAATCCTGCTGCCGAAACTCGGCCGGGTGAGAGCATGGGTCGCTCGTATGGACCTTTAACTCTTGGAGCGGGGAGTTCTCCCCAGGCCAAGTTCCGCTGTCCGGAGTTAAAGGTCTGTATGAGCGACTCTATTGGTCGTTTGCACGGACCTTTAACTCCTTGCTCGAACCTACATTTATCAACTACTGGCACTACCCTCAACCAAGTGTCTTAATAAGGTGAGAACAGGAAGGGAACAAAACAGTTTATTAAACCCCTGAAGATGTCCATAAAATGAGGCAATGCAGGGTCTGCACACTCGTCATCACACCCTCACGGATAGCCGAACTCTCACTCAGAACACTCCCAGCCCCAGAACCCTGCATCATACAGATAGAAAATTATAAATTACTCCCTAAGGCAGGCATGTCCAAACTTTTTTCGAAGAGTGCCAGATTTGATGAAGTGAACATGTGCGAGGGCCGACCATTTTGCCTGACATTTTCTGAACCATTAAAATTAAATGCAAATTAACTATTTTATGCAAAGTTTATTGAAAACGGCATACCACATCTATCCCTTTCTCACTATCTCCCCTCCCTACCCCCCTTCTTACAATCTCCCCTCTCCCTTCCTACCCCCCTTCTCACAATCTCCCCTCTCCCTCCCTACCCCCCTTCTCACAATCTCCCCTCTCCCTCCCTACCCCCCCTTCTCACAATCTCCCCTCTCCCTCCCTACCCCCCTTCTCACAATCTCCCCTCTCCCTCCCTACCCCCTTCTCACAATCTCCCCTCTCCCTCCCTACCCCCTTCTCACAATCTCCCCCTCTCCCTCCCTACCCCCCTTCTCACAATCTCCCCTCTCCCTCCCTACCCCCCTTCTTACAATCTCCCCTCTCCCTCCCCCCTTCTCACAATCTCCCCTCTCCCTCCCTACCCCCCTTCTCACAATCTCCCCTCTCCCTCCCTACCCCCTTCTCACAATCTCCCCTCTCCCTCCCTACCCCCTTCTCACAATCTCCCCTCTTCCTCCCTACCCCTCCTTCTCACAATCTCCCCTCTTCCTCCCTACTCCTCCTTCTCACAATCTCCCCTCTCCCTCCCTACCCTCTCCCTCCCTACCCCCCTTCTAACGATCTACCCTCTCCCTCCCCCCTTCTCACGATCTACCCACTCCCTCCCTACTCCCCTTTGTAGGTCACTTACCGTCAACTCCTGTGATGGGAGCGTGAGGCGTTTGTCTCGGGTGCCGGCGCTCAGCATGAAGCGCCGGCACCCGAGACAAACGCCTCACGCTTCCAACACTGCACTTTGGGCAGCGCAGAGGCAGGCAGCAGTGGCGGCGGCGAGCAGAGGAGTCCTGGATTTCTGTCAGTCAGGGGGGCCCAAGAGGTGCCGAGCGGTCGTTTTCAGCAACCGCTCGGCACCCCTTGGGCCCCCCTGACTGGCAGAACTCCAGGGCCCGGTTGCAGTCGCGACCCCGGTAGTTCCGCCACTGCCTACAATTTCTTCATCAGATGCCCTTGTGGCTGTGTGTGCCGGCGCAGGGAGAAGGAAAGCCCAAATCTAGCGACGTCCGAGATTGCAAGATTTGGGCTTTCCTTCTCCCTGCGCCGGCACACACAGCCACAAGGGCATCTGATGAAGAAATTGTGTAGAGGAGGGTTAGATTTCAAATCTAACCCTCCTCTACACAATTTCTTCATCATTTGCCCTTGTGGCTGTGTGTGCCGGCGCAGGGAGAAGGAAAGCCCAAATCTCGCGTTTTCTTTCTCCCTGCGCCGGCTGATGACGCCAAGTCCTGTGGCTCACTTGGGGGGCCGTATCAGTCCGGAACGCGGGCCGGACTTTGGACATGCCTGCCCTAAGGGGACCCTTACCTACTTGGTATCCTGGACTAATGTCTTCACTGCACACTGCATCCTGGCATGGCTGTCTTGCCTTTACGGACTTCTCCTGCCACACTGGTATTGTGATCACCTGCCGGGAGTCCAGTTCCTCCCCCTAGCCATGGTAGGGGCTTCCACTGTGCCTGGTATTCTCCCAAGCCAGCACAGGTGATGCAAAGTCACCCCCACTCACTGGCAGAGCCCGGTGCCCTCTGACGCAGAAAACCGAAGTTTGCCCTTACTAAGGCCAAAACTCAGCCCGATTCTGCCCTTCCTGTGTCTTCATGGTGTCCGCAATGTCAATGAGCAGGCAAGGTTTTCACAAACAGCTCCCTGTAGACCTCTTGTCTAATCCTCCCTATAATGCTGTGCTCCACCTGCTGCTTGCACGCCCTACAGGATAAAGATTTAGATGGGCAGGTGGGGAAGCAATGCGCCCCCAGGCACTGTCAGACCTGCCACCACAGAGAGCAGTAATTACCCCTCTTAGCTGCCATGGAACACAATTCAGCGAATAAAGCCTCCATAAGGTAAGATGACCTAATACACGATTTATAGAGACCTAATCCCACCCCTTATAAATTCATTGAATTCCCACCAATTGCAATGTTCACCTATTGATCCCTTAGAGACATCCTTGTGTGCCCTGTCGGAGCCCTTCCTGAGATTTCACCCTTCCAGTGCTTATTCTTTCTTTAACATCATGTTATGTTAACCTGCTATATTCCTGCCTCCTTGAATGGCTCAGTCCACTTTCTGAATTCTTTGTGAAGAATTTTATACCAGCTCAGGCCAGCCCACCTCTGAGCACCCTCAAAGCATTTTGTCATTGGGATCTGGCATCTTCTCCCAGATAGGTTGCCAGAGCCCGACATTGGAACGTGTTGAACACATTTGGGACCATTCTGTCCTAAAAGTGACGCTTGGATTTCCACAATAGGTATTACATACTGAATTGAAAGGCATTACTTTCGTATGTTTCTTTTTGTTTTTGTTTAGCTAACACTGGAATTTACAAGTTGAGCCTTCTTGTTTCTGATTACAATTTTTATGTAACAGATGTCTTTAAAAGCCATTTTTTCTTAAACAGCTTCATGCAATGAATTTTTATGCGGTGGCCATGGAGAATGCATTGAGACAATTAATAATTACACTTGTAGCTGTGATGAAGGATTTTTTGGTACCAATTGCCAGTATGGTAAGTAAAAAAAAAACTACTGTATGAATTGACGTGGAACACATTATCAACACATTAAGAAAATTAAGAAACACTTGTGTTAAAACAATCTTAGGAGGTTGAGGGGGAGTGATACAGAAAGAAATAAGGTAGATTGCTTGGTTGAGGATGGGGTGAACAGATGGTTTATTTAGGATTCAGGTTTTCAGGTATTAGGAGCGGCAGGTTGTATGCTTCTCTGAGCTATGTTGTGGATGCAAGAATGAAAGGGTTTGTTAACAGTGCCAAAGGCTGCAGAGAGGTTCAAGAGGATAAAAATAAGTGACTTTCTGTTTAAGAAGTGTGGAGATTGTTAAAAATATTGGACTCTTTAATAGTGTTTTGTTTGGATATTAGATTGGATTGGGTCAAGTAGAGAGTCAGAGAAAAGACAATACGATAATTGTAGCTTAAATGTTCCTGTAGTTTGGAGGCGACAGCGAAAATAGGTGTGCGTTAGGTAGGGATGTGGCATCTATGAAAAAGCTTCTTTGAAATGGGTGGAACTGTAAAAAGAGATTGTTTAGAAAGATGAGTTAAGATAGATGTAAGAATACTGGTCAAGAAGGCAGGTGATAAGAAAATCAGAAACCTTCTTAGGGGTGACAGGACTGAAGCAGTTGAGGGTGGTTATTAGAATTGGAAGGGAGATGCTTGGCGATGGAGAAGAGTGTTACAATTTTTTAAAAAAAAGTTAAGCATTGTAAGAAAAGGAAGAGAATCATTAAACAAGGTAAGTTTGTTTGTGGAGGTGGAGGGAGGGTGTGTAAGAACCCAGCATGAATTTGAAAGTCCTGAGATCACTTTTGGAGGAAGCAGGTTAGTGTTGAGTTCCATGTCAATAGCAGTAACAACCTCGTCTACAGCTGAGTTAAGCAGGCAGTAGAGGTGTTGGAAAGGAGAGACAGATGTATTTTAAGTGTAAAAGGTTAGTCACTGGGTTTCTTAAAGTGTGTAGCGTAATTTTTTTTTTAGTAAAGAAGGAGTGGGGAGAATGGCAAGGCTGCAGGTTAGGAGGTGGTAGTCTGATTGAGAGAATGAACTGAGACCATAAAAAGATAGAGAAGGCTAGGTCATGGTCATCAAGTTGCATGGGGGATGTGGTCTACTGTGAGAAAGTTAGTGACTTACAGTTAGTGACTTAGGATATACAAGCCATAACCTAGAATTGTCAGCACATTACTCATTTTATACACAATATACTTTTTTCAATTTTAGTGGTAAAGTGTCCAACTCTAACAGATCAACCCTTTGGATTTATCAGCTGTTCACATACATGGGCAGACTTCAGCTTTCTATCATCATGCAGCTTTAGTTGCATTGAAGGATTTGTACTAGATGGAGCTAACAAAACGGAATGCTTGTCTTCTGGCATATGGAGCTCTCCATCTCCCCAGTGCAAAGGTAGGTCAAAATTTCCACCAAGGCATAAACAAATATAAATGCAATTTAAAGCTCTGTTTCCAGGACTATATAATTTGTTAAATAGTATTTTCGGCACCAAGTGCATATGGTAGATGCATGTGTATTAAGGGGGGTAGGATTAAAGTATCTTCTTGGGGTTGAATTCAAGAAAGAACTATTGTGCAAAGGTTTTGGCCTGGGAAAAGTGTGCAGTTGACATTTTATGTTAATATTCTAATATTTCTGAAATAACTATATCACTGATGAGTGTAGTTGAACATAATTTATAAATACATACATATATACATACTTTTGGAGGCATAGGAATAAATTACAATGATTCTAAGCAGGGCTCTCTCCACATAATGTATCAGTTTGTCTAAGTTCTAGTCTTGTCATACCCCTTGAACATATGTATTGTAAGAAGCACTGTGTGAATTGTTGGCGCTATATAAATAAAAGATAATAATAATATAATGGCAAATTAATTGAAAGTGAATAACGCTCGATCAAATGAGATGGAATATGGGCAAACTTTAGGCCTTTACAGTATCCCTAAAACATGGCATACTGGATGCATGCCTTAGTATGTTTAGTGGAAAAAATTTCCTTTTCCTTGCATAAAAGATAAGTTATTTACTTACGGGAATTTAAATGGCTAATTAGCATTGGCATCTATATAAAAACACTTGGCATTTTGTACATGGCAAATTTCAACAAACATCTGCTTCCCATTTCCGGGTATTCTTTTTTTATTCCATTGTTTAACGTTTGTGATCAGTGATATCGTTAAACTGGAAGTACTCAACTGATGATGTCCAGTAAGTAGAACCAAGCAGATCAAGAATAGAATCAGCTATTGCCACTTTATTATATGTCCTTGCTTACAGTACTTGATTTAAGAAATATGTAGAAGGGTTCATGTTGCTTACTTGGTATATGTATTATGATCCTGTCACTTTTTAGTTTATCTATCTATCTATCTATCTATCTATCTATCTATCTATCTATCTATCTATGTCTGGTTTTCTCAATATCATTCAATTATAAACAATAAAGGTAATGACGTTTTAATGGAGCATTTTAATTGAGGGAAAGAAACAAGTTTTATTTTACTTTAGTACTTCAGAGGTAGATGGCTCCTAAAAATATCTTGAGGACAACTTAATACGGATTTAAACAAGTGGAAGAAGTTGACAGGCAGTGTTGAGCTCTATAATACAAGAAAAACAACTCTAGAATATTCTCTCATTCCCTCTCCTGTTCCTTATTGAAGGCAGCCCTGCGAGCTGCCTCACTAGCCCAGCGGGGTCACGTAGCATGACATTGTTTGACCCTGCCTCTTCCCGCCTCAGTGTATGTCGAGGGGAGCAATTTCTCTGTTGCACCCACCACACCATATCTTATTATTTTTCTTATTGTAAATTAGATGTAAATTAGATTAGATATGATCAAAATAATGATATCTAAAGATACCTTCTTGTCCTGAAAAAAACAATGTATACCTTGCATAGATACACTAAATGGGAAAGAAGAAAATTACAGCTCAAATCGAGCTCCGCAAAAATGTCAAAACAGCCTTGGTCACGAAGGGTACAAAAAGAAAATAAAATAGCTTGTCCTTAAGGGTTTAAACCCAATTCAGAAACAATGTATCCTGCCCTGCTTAATTTGTCTTAAATACTAATAATTTATTATTTTGTGTTGTCTAAAAACTAATTTTGTTGGAAGCTTAAACATGCAACTGTGTTAAACCCAATTCAGGAACAGTATATTAAGAAATACAACACGCTACACCCATGCACAGTCTTCTGGCCTGCCTAATTGTCTCCAAAGTTTTCTGAATTATTACTTTTATGTCCAAAATTAAGAGGTTTCGCTGGTAGTGTAAACATGCAACATAAACCCAATTTTGAAACAGTAAATCAAAAACTAATACACACTGTGCACACTGCACACTCCCCTGTCCTGTCCTAATTTTCACCAGTATTAAAGATTTATAAAATGTTTTACTGGTGGTGTATTACTAATTAGTAAGGACAAATTTAACAAATTGGCTCCTAAATACATGTTTACATTGAAAATTACCCCAAAATGAATCAATGATTACATAAAAGAGGGAAATCCCTTCTGCTGCAGTCCCAGTAAATCAATAAAAAAAACTATAGTTATAAAGCTTCTCCAACCCACCCCAGTAAATTTCCTGCACTACACTACTTGTTTTGACGCTTGTAGTGTGGTAGATAGATAAACTTTAATTTCAGCTGAATACTGTCACTATCACTAACTGTCTTACACTACCATTGGTCTGTGGTCGCTACTGATGCCAATTGACATATGTCATCAGCACACTATTTGTCTAATGCTTGTCCCCTCCTCTTTTTAAATGTTGATTGTCTGGTGACGCGTGTGATGTAGGACGCACGTTTTGGAGGCGTGGTTGAGCGACGTGGGGTGAGGAATGGCGCGAACGCTGCGAATGGCGTGAGGCTCCGGAGATCTTCTGAGCGGCGATGGCCTCATTCTCTCCTCTCCCTTCGTGTGCTAGTCCCGCACTAGCTATATACTAAGGGCGGTTAAGTAACGAGCCTGCGTTCTGCAACACGAAGTAACGAGCCCGCGTTTTGCAACACGAAGCCCGAGCTGGGTGTAGGCGGAGTTAGTTGCCGGTGTATTTTGGCGGTGCGGGTGGCTACGGAGGTTTCTCTCAAAACTGTCTGCTGCAGAGATATGCACGCCGAGAGGGGAAGGAAGAGAGGGGAGTGAGAGCATAGAGAAAGAAAAGAAGAGCGAAAAAAAAAAAAAAGAAGGGAAAAAAGAAAAAAGTTTGCCGAATCTTTTGGTAAAAGGATAGCAAAAGGACAGATAAGAAAAACAGACGTAAACGGTTTATAAGGTGAAAGGAGAGAAACAGAGAAAAAAAGGGAAGAGGAGAAGAGGAAATTGCAAAAAAGAGGAAAAAAAGAGATTAAAAATGAAAAACTGAAGTATTACCTGTTAACTGCATTAGGGAAAACAAAGAAATAAGTAAGTGCAGAGTGGAGAAATTCCATTCTCAAATGGACTTGTGAAGCAATAGTGAGTAAAATTTGAACATTATTTCTTTTTTTTTTTGGTATATAAGACTCCACTATTTGGAAGAATAACATCTCAGGACTCATACATATACGTTATTTTTCTGTTCCATATACTCTTTATACTCTGACGCACTGATCTTGAAGAGATTTTTGCAAATACGACTACTATATCAGCTTCAGTGTGTATCTGAGACCCTACATAATTTAAAGTGTAGCTTTGGGATTTCTATGAACTAACTCTCTCTGTTTATCTGGAGCATTAAAGCAATACTCTCCGAACAATACCTTCTGAATATTATATTAATTCTAATTAAGCCAAACTGCTGGTTACTCTATATATTTCCTCAAATGCCGCCTAAAAGGGATAAAGATAAAGAGAGAGATAAAGAAAAGTCTCATAATACTAAGGCAATGAGCTCAATAAGCGGATATTACTCTCCCAAAGCTGCAAATATATCAAGGAAATCTCTATCTGGGCCTGTGACAACTTCTGAGATAACAAAAGCGGAATTAAGCAATTTAGAGTTTAAAATAACAGAAATGGAAGATCGTTCAAGGAGGAGGAATCTACGCTTAAGAGGTATTCCTGAAGATATCTCTAATGATAACCTAGAGTTATTTTGTAAAAAATGGGCTTCTTCAGTAATTAAAGATGTTAACTTGGGAAATTTCCCATTTGAACGCATACACAGATTGCCTAAACCAAGAAACTTTACAGATTTGGAGAAACCGAGAGATGTAATGATTTGCTGCAATAACTTTAAAATTAAAGAACTACTGATGAAGGCGGCTAGAGCCAAACAATTTCTGGATCCATATAAAGAATTACTGCTGTTTTCGGACTTATCTCTGGCAACAAGAATCAGTAGACGTAAATTTACTGATGTAACAACTATATTGAGGAGGATGGGAATTTCATACAGATGGCTTTTTCCAACTAGACTATCCTTTATATTTCGACAACAACAACACATCTTTGAAGATCCAGATAAGGCAAGAGCCTTGTTATCACAGAACGAGGAGCATAATCAACCATAATCAACCATCTGAATAATCTGGAAATTTTTTTTTTCCCTCTCTCTATTATTTTCCTTCTTTTCTGTAGAAGATTATAATTTCGGGAATTGATATTATTGTCTTATGAATGTATAGTATCAATAATACTGACTTAAGAGCATTAGGGGTTTTTTTTTTCTCTTTTTTCCACTATAGAATATTATATAATTTAATAACACGTCCAGAATGGATATTATACACATTGTACAAATTAATTACTTAATTATTAGAGCTTATCTTACTTTGGAATGGTTAACTCCCTTCATTATCTTATGTATGGTTTGTTTCAATATTGTTGGCTCATCGCAATATCATTTTATGGTTTATGATATGATCCTAAAGATTAATTTATCTAATATTATTCTTTTTTTTTTTTAATTTTATTTTTATTTTACTATAGAATATTATATAATTACATAGCACGTTTAGAATGGATATTACACACATTGGACAATTATTAGAGTCTATTATTTGAGAATCGACGATTCACCTTATTATCTTATAAATGGCTAGCTTTAACACTGTTGATCTATTGCAATATATCCTAAACATGTCTTCACTATAGAATATTTCTCAATTATATAGCATGTTCAGAATGGATATTATATACACTCGACAAATTAAGCACTTAAGTACTAGAGTTTATTATTATCGTCGACTCATGAGCACTATGGATTTTATGATATTACTTTTATCACAGAATATATGACCACATAATGATTACACAATTGCACACTATACAACATATTTAGAATGGATGTTATACACAATGGACATATTAATATTTAACCATTAGAGTATACTAATTTGGGAACTGACGATATAGATCAATTTTTTTTTTTTTTTTCATTCTTGAGTTTTGCGCCCATCTCTTTCCCCCTTACGCCTCCACCTGACTGTGCTCTGATTTTATTCTGGTATCAGAGCTGGAGATGCATAAATTGCTGTATCTCTTGAGTATGAATGTTAACTATGTTAGTTTTTGTGGTGGTAGATGGATGGATTATGGCAACTTCTTGTTTATGAATACTATGAATAGACACTATGGGGTAAAGTTAAAAATAAAATGGTAAAGATCAATTTAGTTACTTTAAATACTCAAGGCTTAAACACACCTCAAAAGCGGATATATCTATATGAAATGTTAGTCAGAGGAAAAATATCGATTTGTTTTGCTCAGGAGACTCATTGGGACCATAAGGGCCATACCTATTGGAAATTCAAAAAGTATCCCATTGTTTATTCATCTATTTTACCATCTGAAAAAAAAGGGGTGCAGTGATAATTCTGTCTGCTGAGATTAATTTTGATCATATATTTCATGAATGTGATCCATTAGGTAGATATGTTATACTTATATGTAAACTAAACAATACGGTTTATACTTTGGTCAATTTCTATGCCCCAAATGACTATCCGGTAAAATTTTTGAAGTTACTCATTAGAAGAATTGAGGAAGTCAAAAGGTGCATCTTATTATTCGGTGGGGATTTGAACTGTGTTCCAAATGTTGATTTGGATAGGAGATCGAGTGATAGTAGATCCTATGACAGAGCTGCAGGGACTATGGCCCGGAGATTGTCTACACTTATTGAAAATTATAATTTATTTGATATCTGGAGGACTCAACATCCCTCCGAAAAAGATTTTACTTTTTTTTCTAAAAGACACCTATCCTATTCAAGGATTGATGCAGTCTATACTAATTTATCATCTTTAAAAAACTGCCACTCTTCCTATATTAGAAACATTTCTTGGTCTGTCCATGCACCTGTTGTTTTTTCCCTAAACGATCAAACTAATTATAAAACTAGACCGGGATGGAGATTAAATGAATTCAATTTAAAATCTGACCTATATAAACAAAATCTTCTTAAAGAAGCCCAGCAATTTATCCAGATAAATGATAATGGATCTGTGCAAGAATCCACTCTATGGGAGGCACTTAAATGCACACTAAGGGGATATTTAATAAAAACTGATGCCTTCATCAATAAACAAAAAGGCAAACCTATTGCTGAACTATATATAGCACTTGCAAAGGTCGAACGTATTAATAAATTAAATCCTACTTCGGACCTTTCTAAAGAAATAACATCAATTCAGAATGAGATCAAACTTAAATTAGATGAGAGATTAGAACGAACTATCCTGAATACTAAACAGAGGTGGTATTATGACAGCAATCGCCCGAATAAGTGGATAACAAATAAAATTAAGTCAGTAGTCCCAAGACATAGAATAAAAAAATTAATAGTAAATAAGGAAGTAATTTTGGACCCTTCACAAATTGCAGAAGCATTTTGAGATTATTATAAATCTTTATACAACCTCAGATCAAGAGATGTTTCACTCTCTCGTATTAAATCTTTTCTTAGCAGTCTCCCAATACCAAAACTATCTAGAGAAAAAGCAGAATATATCAATAGACCTTTCTCATTAAGTGAAATAAGAGAAGCCATTCTAAACTTAAAGAATGGGAAATCCTCTGCTCCAGATGGCTACACAGCAATATTTTATAAAATTTTAGACCCTTTGATTTCCCCCCTTTTGTTGAGATTATTTAATAAGATTGGAGAATTGGGTGCTGCTACTAAAGATTTTCTCCAAGCTTCTATATGCCCAATCCCAAAATCCGGGAAGGATCCTTGTTTTATCTCTAATTATAGGCCGATTTCTTTCATAAATGTCGATACAAAGATCTATTCTAAAATCTTAGCAAAGAGATTAAGCAAAGTAATAACAGATCTGATACATCCCGATCAATCAGGATTTATTAGCGGTAGAAATGGCGAAGATAATACTCGGAAATTACTAGATTTAATTGCGCAGATACACTATACTCGCACTCCCTCAGTATTCTTGGCCCTAGATGCCGAGAAGGCTTTTGATAGGGTAAATTGGAATTTTTTGAGTGTGACTTTGGATGCAGTAGGGATTTCGAGATTCTTTAAATCAAGCACAATGGCCTTATACAGTATACCTACCGCTAAGGTTACAGGCCCTGCTTTAAATTCTACATTCTTTAATATCGCCAACGGTACTCGGCAGGGATGCCCGCTAGCCCCCTTACTCTACGCGTTAACAATTGAACCCTTGGCGATTCAAATCAGATTCAAGAGATTGAAGGGGTTAATATTAATCAACAATTTTTTTAAATAACACTATACGCAGACGATATACTTACTTTGACTAACCCAGAGGTATCAGTCCCTGCAGCTCTGTCAGCTATTCGAGAGTTTAGTTTGTATTCAAACTATAAACTAAATTTTCAGAAAACAGGTGATTTCAGCATACATTTCTTCTTCTCAAAAGATCTATCTTAATGAACAATACCATCTCGATTGTGCAAAGGAGTCGTTGGACTATCTCAGGATTAAGTTAATGTTTAATTTAAAAAAATTAAATATAACTTTATAACTGCAAGAAAAAACAATCCTGTACATTCGTCCGAGACAAGCTAAAACTGACACAGACTCCAACATTAACAAGCTCCAAAACTGCTTGTAATGGCACCAAAACATGGCAAACAAATGAACGAATCTTAACGAAATTTCAGGGATTTTGCTTTTTGTTTTAGTTTGTTTCATCAGGTGCCCTCTTTGTTTTTGGGATTTGAAAGAACACAAGAAATTGGCAAGTTTTGTAGAAAAAAGTTCATCCGAATCCGAATGCATAAGCCTCATAATTTCTTTAAATAATGTATACTACTAACTATACAATTATATAGATTTGCCACACAAAACAAGTTTGAGATGAACAGTTGTATAGAGTTTTTTCTCTTTGCTTTTTGGGGTTTTGTGCTTAAGTCATTGACAATATTTGCAGTTAAGAAAATATTTATTATTAATAGTGGTAGTGTTAGTATATTAATATTATATCATCATCATCCACATCATCATTTACACTGATTTACAGCTGGCAAGTGTGAAGATTTCAGGATTCCTAAACATTGCTTAGCCACATGTAACCACTCACTGGCAGAGTACAGCTATAACTCAACTTGTGAATTCAAATGTTCTGAGGGATTTCAATTATATGGCTCTACTGTGACAACATGTGATTCATCAGGTCAGTGGACAAAGCCTACTCCAACATGTGAAGGTGAGTGCCCTTAATTATATGAAAACATCTCCACAAAAATGTACCAATGGTATTATAGTGTACTCATTTTACAGTTTGTAGTGTTAAATAACTATAACATATTTTGTGGTGATACAATTTCAGCTAATAGTATAAAATCACCTTTTCCCTTTTGTGGTATGTTTTTTTAAATTTGTGCTCAACATAGTTTATGCATAGTTTATAGTCTTTCTGTTATTAGCTTGTTTTTCTAATGCAAAATTATTTTCTATTGTGCTAACAGAAATGATTTTGTTATAAGAGTAGTTCTAAGATAAAGGTGATATTTAATAAGTGCACTTTTATAAGAATAATATTATTTAAAGCCATTTATAAAAATCATATTTTGTGACTACTCCCAGTACACTCCATTATATTTTTTTAGTTTCTTAGATTGATAGTGTTTCATCTTTTAACTTCCTTGATCTTTAGCTGTAAAATGTGAAAATCTCACAGCTCCTGGAAATGCCTCTATGAAGTGTGAACATCCATGGGCTCAGAACAGTTATAACTCAACGTGTACATTCCAATGTCCAGAGGGATGGATCTTAGAAGGCTCTAAGAAAACAGTATGTAGATCATCTGGTCTATGGTCAGAACCTGCCCCAATGTGTAGAGGTATGAGCGTCTCTCATAAGCTGAATTAGTGATGTTAACACAGGTCATTCTCCTGGATCCACCAATATTCCACTTGCATCCAATCTCAGCTCCCCTAATGTACAGATAGCTTATGTCTTAAGTTTTGTTGAATGTATATGCATATTTGTATTCATATAGTGCTAGCATAAGCAAATATCCTTATTTCTTTGCAGTTTACAGTAACATAAAGGGGATATATAATGCATGTAGTCATATAAGAGATACTATAGTCCAGGGCTTGACAAATTTGTTGTGAATCTAGGTGCCAGCTAAAAAAGTTAGGAGCCAGGATTTTTTTTTTAAACTAACAGTTGGTCAGGAGTGATCTGTTACACTGTTAAACACTGTTAAGATCTGTTAAAATCACAGCATTTGACCTGGAAGCACCATGGACTTTCAGGTCAGTGCTGTTTTTTTTAAAAAAAAAAATATTATTATTATTATTATTATTATTATTTTACTCTTTCAATGCTGATGTTCCATTGGAGCATAGCATTGCCTGATATTTAGTCCCCACAAGCTTGTGGGGACAAATGTTAACCCCTGCAATGCCACGAATGTGTCATACACAATTGTGGCATTGAAGGGGTTAACTCTGCACTGTCACTCTCAGGGAGCGATCGGGCAGCAGGGGGGTGTTGGGGCTGGTCTCCACACTCATGTGGAGACCGAAGAACCCTCTCCCCGTCCCTGAAGCTGCCTCTGGAAGCTGGAACGCAATTGCTGGTCTACAGACCAGCCATTGCAGGGGGGAGTCTCTTTGATGACTGCTGTAGGCTTCCATGCCTACAGGAGTCATCAAAGGGCTTGTGGGGGCTCGTTTTTGCTGTTGCTGGTCTGCCTGGGCTTCCGCGCAATTTTTTGTGAATGTAACAGGCTGACAAACACCTAGGCGCCAGGACAAAATTCTCTGTCGCCATGGCGACCTGGCGCCTGGGATTTGTCGAGCCCTGCTATAATCATATAGACATAATGACAGGAGAGGGGTAGATATAAATGAATTGTAAATAAAAGTATCTGCCCCTTAGAACTCACGGTCTAACTCATTTGCTAGTGTTCCCAGATATAAATTGTTTGTAATATACTATTATTTTTTCAATTTTGGAGTCTGTGTCAGTTTTAGCTTGTCTCGGACGAATGTACAGGATTGTTTTTTCTTGCAGTTATTTTCTTCCCATAAGTTATTTAATGTCACCCAGTTTTAACATCATTACATTCATAAAACATAGATTCAAAACTACTAATAGCTTGTGCATTTTTGGTATTGTGTTAAATTTTCTGCTCAAAAAAGTTTTTGTCCATCAAAATCATGTTTTAGTGTTTTTAATCAGCACAACCATGTATTACATGTTTACTGTTTTTTTTTCATCCTCAATCTTTAGTGGTGCAGTGTAAGCCTCTGGAAATAGAATATGGATTTATAAATTGCTCACACCCATTGAGAAGCTTCAGCTTTGGGACAGAATGTGAGTTTACCTGTGATAAAAGACCGGACATGTCAAATAAAACCATATGTCTGGCGACTGGTCAGTGGTCTAAAGATGTACTTGTATGTGAAGGTATGTGTTCCATTTACAGAATACTCTTATACAATGTCCTTTTATTCACAACCCCTCTATGCATTTTTGATTGATCAAATCAAATAAAATCTGTAAAGGTTACATGTAGACCTGAAACAACGAATCGATAAAATCGATAATAATCGATAACGGGAATCGTTGTCGACGATTTCCGTTATCGATTAATCGAGTGATCGATTCGTCGTTGGAGCGCTCGGCTCCTTTCACTTACCTCCGCCGGCGTTCCCCCGTTTCTGCTGCAGAGCTCTGTAGTGTCCGTCTGCTTGAAGTTACGTAATGACGGATGTGACGCGCGTGAACGATGAAGATTTGAATAAAGTTTTGCGGTTGAACGTTGTAAGTGGAACGATTCGGTAGCGGAGGTACGTATGGAGAGAGAGAGAGAGAGAGAGAGAGAGAGAGAGAGAGAGAGAGAGAGAGAGAGAGAGAGAGAGAGAGAGAGAGAGAGAGAGAGAGAGAGAGAGAGAGAGAGAGAGAGAGAGAGAGAGAGAGAGAGAGAGAGAATGATTGCCGGGTGGGAAACTGATGGGGCAGAGTGTGGGTGGGTGCAGGGCATTTCATTAAATTATTAAATATTTTTTTATCCGATTAATCGATTAATCGAAAAAATAATCGGCCGATTAATCGATTATTAAAATAATCGTTAGTTGCAGCCCTAGTTACATGAAAGCTCTGCTTCCTCTTGTGGTGTACTATCTATATATTATCCATTAATATTATAATTTAGAAATAAAACTTTGTCTAGTATAACCGGAAAATTAAAAAATTACTCAAGTGAATAGTCAGCATAAACATCAAAGTTGGAGAAATAGCATGAAAGAGCAGGGTGAATTTGTAAAAGGGAGGAAACCAATGCCATTGCCCATTCTGTCACAAGGTCTGGGAGTGTGTGTGATGAAGGCCACTGTAAGTGAGAGCAGTGGGGGATGTAGTGCAAAAGAAAAACAGCCAGCATTCAGTTAGAACCAGAAGAAACTAAAAAATAGGTTGTGTTTATCACACATGGAATGTGCACTCCAGGGTGACAAAGTGAGAAAGGCAGGGGAATAGTGGCGTATGTGGACATTCTCATTGTGTTTTATGAAAAGTCTAGCAATACAGGGGTAAGAGGTTAGGAGAAAAGAACACTTATGGGAGATATCCCAATTGCTAGAATAAGAAGGTGGGAATGGTACTTATAAGAAATGAAAATGTAAGGGGGTGTGGGGGGACTGATAAAAGAGGAAAGTGCTTGGGATGAAGAGAAGAATATGTTCAGGGAACAGGTGCAAGCTGATCATCTGGCACACTAGGCAAATCACACACTAAACCGATCTGCCACTCCAAAAGCAGAATTTGTGCTGCAGGTCGTAGCCAGCAGCTGAATTTGGCTGTCTACTAGCTATGTGAGCATGAAAATGTAGCAGGCCTCCATGCATATCGAGCCGTTGGCCACATCTACCACAGCAGACAGTCTCTGAACTTAAAGTGCATAGGTAGCCTTGACATTGATAGGTCGGCCTTGGGGAACAGGGGAGATAGGTTCTAGTTATAACAGAGAATTAAAACTGGAGCAGGTTGAGGAAGGTGCCAAGCAGATGAGGGATGACATGGCAGAGTAAAAGTGATGAAGCTTAGGTGTAAGAATTCATACATTGACATGTGGAGACTGGAAAGTGCTAGCAATACAAGAAGGTATAATATTTTAATATTGTCAACCTTGGTAACTATGAGCAAAGGAGGTTGTGAAAAAAAACAGATAACTGTTCAACAATGCCATCCTGTTTCACATGGGTATAAATATTAGGCCAAATTCCCTTAGTTATCGCAATGGGTAAGACCAAGTAATATAGCTGTGATGTGCGGCAAAAGGTAGTTGAGCTTCACAAAATGGGAAGTGGCTATAAGAAAATGGCAAAAGCATTGAAAATGCCTATTTCACAATCAGGGGAAATAAAAAGCTCCAGTCAACTGAAAATGTTATGAATCAACCTGGAAGAGGATGTGTGTCTATATTGTCTCAAAGCACTATGAAGAGGATGGTTCAAGTGACCAAAGAAAATCACAGTTGGAGAATTGTAGAAGTTAGTTGTGTCTTCAGCTGCTTTCAGTTTGCCAGACACTAATGGAACTTCAAATAGGGCCAGGTTCTATAGTCAGATGAAACCAAAATAGTACTTTTTGGCAATAAACACCAGAGGTTGGTTTGGTGGCACAGAGAGGTAACCATATGGAAAAGTATCTCACGCCTACTGTTAAATATGGTGGTGGCTGGTTTGGGGGTTGTTTTTCTGCCAGAGTACCTGGACTTTTTGTCATGGACTCAACAGATATCAACAGATATTAAATGAACACCTGACTGTCTCTGACCGAAAGCTTAAAATAGGCCATGGTTGGATCTTCCACCAGGAAATGATCCAAAACATACATCAAAATCAGCGCAAAATTTTTTACTGGCCACAAAATCAAGGTCCTACCATGACCATTCCAGTCCCCTGACTTGAACCCCATAGAAAATCTTTGGGTTGAACTGAAGAAGAGAGTTCAAAGTGTCTACCTTGAAATTTGAAGGATCTGCAGAGATTCTGTATGGAGGAATGGTCTCAGACCCCTTGCCATGTATTCTCCAACCTTATCAGGCATTACAGGAGAAGACTCTGCTACCTCCTTTTGCAAAGATAACAGCTCAAAGTAACGACTAAAAGGGTGCCAATAATTGTGCCACACATATATTTAATATTTTCTTGCTTATTTCAATCTGTTAGCACCATTACTTTTGTTTACTGAGTGTGTAGAGATAAAAAATGTAGTATTGGGGGGGGGAGACAGATCTGCTTTAAGGAATACCATAGCATAGGAATTTTTTAATTCATACTGTTTCTGTTAAATGTATTTTATGTAATATCTACTCAATTTTCAGGTATGAGGACTTATCAGCACCCTCAATCAAACCTTGGAAAAATATTGCTTATAATTGTAGGAGCCACAGCTGGAACCATGTTTACTCTCACATTTGCTGTATGCCTTCTTAGCCGTCATAGAAAAAAAGGTAATTTCTAATAATCAATATTTGCAAGATAAGAATGTACAATTATGAAACGTAGGCTGCATATACACCTTTTACTATTTATTTATTTTTATTATACTATATTCACACATTTACTCTAACACATGTACACACATGCTAACACATACATACATACATACATACACAATACACACTTACTAGCTCTTACACTAACACATGCTCATATTTACGCACATTCCCTCTAACACAAACTCTAACACTCATGCTAACACACTCTAGCACACATACATACCAACAAACTCCGTCCCTCCCTTACAACCTTACCCTGGTCCCTCTTACGCAATCCCTATACCCTTTACCTTGCCCAGAGCCTTTATTCTAGCTTCTTACACAGACTGTGTTAGAAGCCTCACTTTTAATGTGGGGTCACATAACATTGCATGACATGACCCTGTTGTGCCTTCATGAGACTGGCCCCTTTTGAAGAATTTTGGACCAGCAAGGGATAAATTATAATGTTTGGGCTGTGGGTGGCTTTGTTTTGCCAGTGCAATCAGTGCAGCTTTTGGAGATATTTGGTTCCAAAGTATGGAATAGTTCACCCCAGAGAGTCTGAAGCTAGAGGTGGAAAAAACAAAGCTTATATACTAAAACAATATATAAAACATGGGTGACAGTTTTATGAAAGACAGTCTCACATATTGAACTTTATCCATGGTATAGTGCAGAGAAGCAGAAATCATCCAGCACATACATCCTTACCTGCAGTCACTCACAATGAGGTCTCATCACTGAGCTGCAAGTGAAAGTTGTCTAACAATTGCAAACTTGCAACACTCCAACAAATGTACTAAAACCATACTAAAATCACACACCACTCACATACAATCAACTACAGAAAGGTTACAAAAGCCAGCAAAACCCGCAATTTGCAAATGTAAATTGTATTTGTTATGAAATAGTCAATTTAGAGGGCTCATATAAGAGACAGAAAATGTTGATAACAACAATATAATTGTCTAATGTAGTATTTTGTGTTTTTTTCTTTTAGCTAAAAGAACTAAAAGGTATGTATATAATTCATCTATACTTTTAAGTTGTTTGTATTAAATTTGTACATGTGAGTTGATATCAATAAGACACTGAATTTATCAAAAGTACAGTAATAGAATATCATATACATTTGCAAAAAATACATTTACACTTCTGCATGTTACATTTAAATACAACTTTTTAAAAACAAAAACATTTTCTTTTAGGAGGGTTGGATATGTTTTATAATAGCAAACTCAACCTAAGACAGACCTAGATACTGAATCAAGGTATTGTTTTAGTTTGCCAATCTGAAAACACTTCATTTTATATCATTCTCATTCCCATTAGAATCCTAAAGGAAGAGAAATAATTTAATTTTAAATGTGTGGGATATGTTTGTTTTGAAATAATTAACTGTTTGTATGGGGAAAACTGCTGTCAGCAAGAAGCTGAACTGTAAAACAGCTTTGTTTTTTCCACAAGCAGCATCTGTGTAGTCGTGCATTCAGCAGACCACACTATTTATAGCATATTTTATGCAGACACACCAAAGACAAATAAAGAACTGTCAGCTTATGTTTCTATATAGCTCTAAATATGAACAATGATATTAATTTTTTTTTTTATATTTAATTCTTCTTTCAGGAACAGCGCATATTAAAATATTTAGAAGCTTTCCACGTATGAGAGTGTTCAAATCAAGATTTTACTATATGTCTTTTTTTATTCTGGCTTTTTTGTGAATGAGGTATACAATTAAATTAATATTGGCTCTTCAATTACATATCAATACAACTTAATGCAGTCAACATTTAGATGCATGTCTACCATTCTTTATATTTAAGCACAGAGAAAAAAATGTCTAAAACCATGGATTGGCTGTGTACACTATAAATTTTGGCTATTGCTTGTATGCCCTGGTCACTGTGCAGATATATATGGCATATATTAGGGCAACTCCGATGCTGGGAATTGCATGACAAATAATTTATTTAAAAGTGTCCTTTTTTTTTGAGATGTAATAGAAGAGAAATATGTATTCTGTGTATTGATCATAATATAAAGGCAGATTTAAATAGCTATGGGGTATAAACATCCAATAGCTGACTTAGGAAGAACAGATGATTGTATTATTTTACAAATGTACAACTTTTATAAATTGTTTGAGGATTTGTCTGCATTGCATTCCTTTTTACAAGTCCTGTATTTTGAATATAACGTGGTGATGATAATTTAAACAAAACAACGTGTATATATAAACAAACCAACAATGGAAAACATTAGTAATATTATATCAAAGAACTATGTTATTTAGCTAGAATATGTGTACATAGTAATGCAAATTAATCGCAACCAAGTGTATTGTACAAGAACACATCTTTAGCAATGTTTTTAACTCTATTGATTTTAAAAAAAAAACTTTTGTACATTTTTATTCTAATTATGTTTCTTTGCATTTATCAATGTTTATTTTTTTTCCATTGTTTTTCTACTCACAATTTAGTCAAAATATTCTTCAGAATATATATCTGGAAATCTAGGTAATTATAATTTAGCATTTAGATTGTCGGTGTACAGAACCACGTAGACATCAGCTGATCTGTGATAACATCAGAGAAAGGTCTATATACCACTATATTAAAACAGCTATATTGGGGCCCATTCACAGGTTTGAGTTATTTAAATTTGGGCTAAAGTCTTGGGTGACGCATGAGGGTAGAGTTTGTCATGCTAGGCTATAAAAAGTACACTAGGAAGGTACAAGACCCTTTTTGCCACAAGGCATTTTTCCCTCCACATCCCTTTTTTTTTTCAAGTTAATCAAAGTTGCTGTGGCGCTAGAGTGACCACATTTTATTTCCGCCATTCAGGGACACACTATGTCATCTATAGATCAACACATTAACACATAAATTGAAAATCACATGTGAACTCAGCACTGAAGGTATAGATCAAATAAACAGAATCAAACATACAATCCTGTATTTGCAGGTATACAATAATAATGTATGGAAACATAGCATTGCAGGAATAGATCAACAGGACAGAGAAACCCAGCATTGCTGGTCAGCACTGAGGGTAAAGAGGGTATATTTCACACAAATCATTTACACATATTCATTAATGCATTCTCACAAATTCATTAATTCTCCCACTCATTCACACAATTCATCCACACATTAATTCATTCATTCTCACTCATTCTCACTTGTTATTTATTTTAATATTCTAACTACCCCCTTTCTCACAAGCTACCTCTCCCCCCTTTTCTCACTATCTACCCCCTCTCCTCCCTTTATATTTCACTTACCTTGCAGAAGTCCTGCGGTGGGAGTGCGAGGCCTCTGTCTCGCTGCTCGGTAGCGGTGCACGCTGCTTCACTGCTGAGTGCCGGCACATGAAGTCACATTCCGGGTCTCAGCATGAAATGCCGGCACCTTGACCGAGTGCTTTCTCTCCTCTGCGCCAATCAGTGATCCCTCGGTTCCACAAAAACAAAAAAGTATGGCATTTCAATCTGCCAACGCCACTGATTCCGGGACAATGCATTGAAGCTGCCTGGGACTTAGGGTGACCACATGTGGGACTCTATGTGGCGCTGGTCCTTGAGGTCTGACATCAGTGCAGGTATCTGCTGTCCAGCTAACTTGTGTGGCACCAGTGAAGTAGCTAAGTGCAGGACTCTCCATAGATTGGGACTATGGAGGGTAGTATTGTGCCTACGTCAGTACCCTCAAAGACCGCATTTCATCATTTTTAAGGAATACATCCAGTTAGCCAGTTTAGGTTTCCAATTTGGTGATAAGTTAATATGGTTATATTTGTTAGTTTGTTAAATATGAAAATCACAAAACACAGGTTGCCAAATTATATTTCAAAATCTACTCTTCACCAACAGATAAGGTAAACTGTATAAGGTTAAATATACAAAACATTGTTGGTGTTTTCATAAAGACTATAATTTAGCACACCTCTGTGTCTTTCTTTTGACATTGCACAGTAATGTGCTGGCCTAAGCTGTCACAGTTTTGTATCACATTAAAAGCCACTAAACCAGACAGCTTGTAGAGAAAATGGACGTGGTCAAACTGTCTTAGTTAAGCCTTTAAGCCTGCCTGAGTGGGCCCCCTGTTGCTTTATACACAATTATTGTCGACTCACAAGCCCTACCCACAACAAGCCAAATCTACACAAGAGCATAACTTACTGTCCTCACGGGAATATAACTCACAACATTTAGAGACAGCAACAAAAACATAGATCACAGTCCCCACAGGCATAGCACTCACTTGCACAACTCATAGTTCTTATAAACTCACCCAACTCACATGACATAAATGAAAATACAGCTTCCAATGGATATGCACAAGCCACACAAGAACAACTAACAGCACTTACAGAAGCTCGCAGACAGATGCACACAACTCAGAACTCCCAGACACAGATACTAACTCAAAAACAACTCACAGCATACAGTTAGACACACACAACTCACAGACACGCACAGAACGCAATTACAAACCTAACCATTTTTATTTGGGTTTTTCTATTCTGTGATATTTATTGTATATTTAAAAAAATATATATATTTGGTTTGAAGTATTTATTTTATCGTTTTTGTTATTTCGGGTGGTTATTTATTTAATTTAAACAATGACCCTAAACCCAAAATAATCTTGCGCATCTCCTGTTGAGCAGCCATCAGGTTGCTGTCGAGATGGATTAGGCTCCTTTTAGCCACATTGATTCTGAATGTCAACTGTCAAGCTTGTAAAGTGAATTTGCAGGTCAATTGAGTTGTTCATTGAATTGGGCCTTATATAGGGTTAATGGAGATCTATGCCAATTTTCTGTTGATAGAAATATGTAGGAGGATGCAATACCAAACAAGAAACACAAGATTGTAGGCAAATAACCTCTTTATTTCTCTAAGCCTATAACACAAAAGAAATATGCTTTCCTTCAGCAATTAAACAAATGAGGGAGAGTCACTTTAAGGGTTCACAAAAGTCCAGTAGCGGGTTGCAAACAAGACCTTCTCATAAGCACGTAAAGTCCAAGTGAAACAAGTAATGTTTTCTCAGCTTCTTGCATAAGAAAGGTTCTGTTTTCTGGCTTCTAAGGAGCAGCCTCTGTTTCACAGGTCTAGAAGTTTAGATCATACACTCCACAGTACATGGCATGCAGTATACACAGAGCAGGTAGTCTGAATTGAGATATTTTATTGTAATATACTTTTCTCTAACCTCCTACCAACATCTTTCAAAGTTGGTGTAACAAAAAAAGGAAACAGTATTCACATCCACTTTGCAATTTCACAAAAAGTGTCTCACCCCATATATGCAATGTGATTGGCTCCCAGATTTTATAGAACTTTTACATTTTATTATGCAATCTGGCTGTTATTTTTTTTCATGTTATTTGTGGGTATTTAATTACTCTTTGATATAGGTCCCCTCCAATGTTTATGACCAGGCATACACACTCCTAGCTACCAGATTGATTTTTGGAGCATATATTCTTCCAAACCATGAAATATTATATTTATTTCATTTCAATAAATTATTAATGCTGGGTAGTTGGTCGATACAATGTGGAGAATTCCGAAGTCAGGTTCACCCGAGGTATCTAATCTGTTTTTGTCTCCAATTGAAGGAACAATTCTTGTGAATGTTTTGACCATTCATGGTTCCAGCCATTTGCTGTGGTTGACTTTGCTTACCATTTTGACCAGGTAAACATTCCTGCTGATATTATCTAGGACCCCCAT
This sequence comes from Spea bombifrons, assembly GCF_027358695.1. Classification (NCBI taxonomy): domain Eukaryota; kingdom Metazoa; phylum Chordata; class Amphibia; order Anura; family Pelobatidae; genus Spea; species Spea bombifrons. The sequence goes on along the minus strand of NC_071092.1, from coordinate 15,123,566 downwards.
TTGATTGTTGTGTACTAACTTGCCCATTATGGGGCTTAGATTAGGTGTTTGGGGATGGGCATACCTGGAAATTCTTCCGCTCTGACTTGAAGATCTCCGGGTGAAGCACCGGTTCTCCGGGTCAACACCCAAATCCTCCAGGTCATGGGAGCAGGGTCTTGATACGCCCACTCCCTGCCCATTTCCCCTTTAAATGGGGGTATTTCTCATGATGTCACCCGGAACACCGCCCACCAACATCAGTGGGAATGCCCACTGGCATCAGCGAGTTCGCCGACCGTCATCATTGGAACAGCCTGCTGATGTCAGTGGGCAGTCCTGGCCGGGTCCCGCAATGCAAGGCTCTGGGTAGCCGGAGCTAAGAAGTTCCCAGGTATGGGGATAGGGTAAGGAGTAGCACTGAGGTCCTTTTAGCGGATTGTAAAAAGTGTTACATACAGATAGATTTTAGGGTTAGGTTACAGTTAGTGAATGGTGTAAGCGATAGGGATGATGATTATGTCAATGGCTATTGATCGGTGAGCCTGAACAATTATCAGTGAACTGAAAGGTCATTAGTCAGTGATCACATATCATTTTATCAGTGGAAAAGTGTTAAACATATTATAAATCTTTTTAAAAATCAGATCATTTGTAAGTGACAAGTTTAGGCCGCTGACATTGATCAGTGAGATCGATCAATAATTAGTGACCTAAGGATTTACTGGTAATAAACCATTAATGAAAATGGCAGGATTGTGACTTCAAAGGGATCAATGCCTCCAAGAAGCAGGCTGATTAGACCTTTTTCCTTTCTCAGCGTATAGGCAGTGGGGATATCAGGGAGATGGCTACAGTCAGGCCTACTTCTGAAAGTCCCAAGGCGGTATCTGCCATGAGTACTCACAGATTTTGTCAGAAGGCTTGATGCAGCCATCTGTCTCTGTCTCCAGAGAGGGCCTCCGATCAGTTGGGCCTGCTTGTATGACAGGATTCATGCAAAGTGACTTTGAACGCAGTATGGTTGTTGGTGCCAGACGGGCTGGTCTGAGTATTTCAGAAACATACAACCATTCACATACACATACAACCATCTCTAGGGCTTACAGAGAATGGCCAGAAAAAGAGAAAATATCCATGGAGCGGCAGTTGTGTGGACGAAAATGCATTGTTGATGTCAGGGGTCAAAGGAGAATGGGCAGACTGGCTCAAGATGATAGCAACAGTAACTCAAATAACCATTTGTTAAAACCAAGGTATTCAAAATGCCACCTCTGAACGCACAATATGTCAAACCTTGAAGCAGATGGCTACAGCAGCAGAAGACCACACCGGGTGACGCTCCCGTCAGCTAACAACAGGAAACTGAGGCTACAATTTAAAAAGGCTCACCAAAGTTAGACAATGGAACACTGGAAGAACATTGCGTAAACAACATGAAAAGATGGATCCATCCTGCCTTGTATCAACAGTTCAGGCTGGTGGTGGTGTAATGGTGTGGGGGACATTTTCTTGGCACACTTAGTACCAATTGAGCATCATTTAAATGCCACAGCCTACCTGAGTATTGTTTCTGACCATGTCCATCCCTTTATGACCACAGTGTACCAATATTCTGATGGTACGCATCATCTCAAACTGGTTTCTTGAGCATGACAGTCACCAGATCTCAATCCAATAGAGCACCTTTGGGATGTAGTGGAACGGGAGATTTGCATCATGTGCAGCCAACAAACTTGCAGCAGCTGCGTGATGCCATCATGTTCATGTGGACCAAAATCTCTGAGGAATGTTTCCAGCACCTTGTAGAAAGTATGCCATGAAGAATGAAGGCAAAAAGGGGTCCAACCCGGTACTAGCAAGGTGTACCTAATAAAGTGGCCAATGAGTGTTAGTCAGTGACCATTTATATCCACTACTACCTGGACTTGAGAATTTCTTCAAGGCAGTGCTCCCTCCTATTGAACAGTGGGAAGATGCTAAAAAATGTGTGGGGTTTACCAATGTGTCAATCATTTTAAACTTTAAAAAAAGTTATCTGTTGTTGGTCCTTGACCCCTGTTCGTCTACCGAAGATATATCCTAAGACAGGGCTATAAGACAGATATATCCTCTTCCCGGCCCCCAAGTTTTTGCTGGACGAGGGGTAAAAACTTGCCTATTTATCATTGCGTTTCTTACTAAAATAGAGGTCACTGTGATTCTATGTGGAGACTTAAATGCCATCTTAGATCACTCTCTTGATACCGTCAACAAACTTACAGGAGTCCATAGTAGACATATGAAGAAACTAAGCTGAAAACGTACAACCTTATTACCCACAAGTCATACACAAGAATAGACGTTATTCTCACTGACAAAATCATGCTACGATTTGTTAAATTGCCCCTTTGACTTTAACTCTTAAATGTGGTCATCCGTATATAGGCAAAGGAACAACTTGTTATTTAATGAAGAACTAAATTTATAGATCCAAGAACATTTAAACCATTTAAACCAATTCCAAAAATTGGTCAATCTCCTGACCGCTTGACTGAAACCATATGGAACACCCATAAAGTGGTTGTAAGAGGCAAGTTTATAAGTATGGAATCTCATCTTAAAAAGCTTAAAGACAAAAAAGGCAACAACTTATCCACTTATATGAAGTAGAGAAATTAAGCAAACACAATCCCTTAGATTTTAGATTTTAGAGACCCTAGGGAAGAAAATCTCTGTAAGAAGAAGTCCGGTATTCCATACTGTATAATTTAAACACTCCCAAACCTCCCAAAGCTGTCCCCAAAATGAATGATTAATGACTTGAACCTAAAACTCTCCCAACCCTAAGTGACGACATGATGAAAAATTTAGCTCCAGGCCCAGATGGCTTAACCAGCTTTTACTACAAATCCTTTTTTACAACTTTAGGACCACAATTGGTAATATTATTTCATTCTTTTATAGAAAAAGGCAGTCTACCCGAAGAAAATCTTGGAGCACATACAGTGAAGGAAAAAATTATTTGATCCCCTGCTGATTTTGTACGTTTGCCCACTGACAAAGACTTGATTGGTCTATAATTCTATAGTATTACACATACATTTCTGATGAAGTGGCCCACTGCAGGAAAAACTTGGACACCCCTGAACCCCTGAGGTCGTGCCTGGCCTGGCTTAACTATGTTCAGAGTTCAGAATAAATCTTATGCTCCGTATACAATTTTATTCAAATTTTTTTTTTTAATTGGTGTATCAAAATTGGTCTGGGTTTCCCCTAAAAGAATGCAAAACAATTCTTATCTTCTCTGTTATAACACTAACATTTACTTTCCAATGTGGACCTCTTTATCCAATGGTAGAAGTTATGTTCCAAGTTTTGCTACAATATCATACATCTAAGGGCTTTCCCTTTTTAGGGGGTTAGGCATTTTGCACGGGTCAGATCATACAACCCTCACCAAGTTATGTCCCATAAAGTAAGTTTTCCGTTTAAGTTAACAGTTTTGTTCTGGCAGGCACATGTAAATGTATTTTCCATATGTTCATTGCAGCTAAATTGGCCATAGCAAAATATAGAGGCTGGTTCTAGTGACAGCTCATACATTATGCCACACATTAAATTTATATGAGAACACGTGGAACCTATGGCTATACAGTGGGTACTTTTGTTTCTTTTTGGATGGGGCTGTTGATCTGGTTCCAAGCTAGTGTTCATCTGATGTACATATGATTATATCAATCTTATTAACCAGTATATTAACTACTGTGCCACTAGTCTATATGATCTATCATTTCTTTCCCCTCAGATCACAGTCCCCTAGTTACCCCCTCATCTAGCCCTATGGTTGGTAGTCTTATATTCAGGTTTTTTCCTAAATAAATATTAAAATTTTGGGGGGGTCCTATAATCTGGGTCGTTTTATATTCAAGCAAATATGATATATAAAAAAGAGACACAACTTTTAATAAACCACGTCATTTCAAGTTAAAACTTTGCTACGGGACAAGTGTTTCTGAAATGTTAATCAGATTTTACAAATATTTTAAAAATATCCGTGAGCAAAGAGGAAAATCTTTGTGAAGAGGTTAAAAGCATGGATGAATCTGAGAGTCAGGTGGTTGATGGCGCAGAAATAGCACAACTTAAGTAGGTTAGCATATCATAATAATGATTTATTATGACATTATGACTTTTAGCAATTTCAATGTTAATGAACCTGGAAATATTAATGATAGACAATTGGTTTCAGTATATTACCCAGAAAGGATTACATGTGTCTTATTTACAAGAGACTCATAATCAAAAGACAGAATAGTTAAAAGAATGGAAAGGTAATATGTTTTTAAGCCATGCACTAATTTAAGTAGTTGGGTTGGAATTCTGTTATATTGGAGAAGTAGGCTATGCTCGTTTGGCATCTCTACAGATGCCAAAAACTTTTTTGTCAACAGTACATTGAAAGCAGTGGCATCTCTACAGGGGGGGCAAGAGTGTTATACCTTGCCCCCCCACCGAATTTGGAACCACCCATCCAGGGCCGGACTGGCCCACCGGGACACCGGGAGATTTCCCGATAGGCTGGTCGGTCCAAGGCAGTAGCGTACCTAATGGGGGCGGTCCGCCCCGGGTGCCGCTCATCAGGGAGTGCCACCACGCCGGCACCCCTCCAGAGACGGACAGTAATGTCCGCCGCTAGAGGAGCAGGCTCGGTTGGGGAGATCAGGGATCTCCCTCTAACCGGCTTAAAGTCAATCAAGGGAGCGGGAGGTCTGTTAATGCAGACCTCCGATCCTGCTCCCTTGCGATGCACCTTGCGGCAACTTATGCTGCGTGGCGGGATTTGTTGTTATATCACGGCACACAACACTGAAGCCGCGCCCACCGATTTCCACGCTTACTGCACTGGAAGGACACAGAAGAAGAAGAGCCAAGAGGAAGAACAAAGAGGAGGAGGAAAAGGAGCTGTAGCGGGAAAAGTGACAGTAACAGAGGAAAGGTAGGAAAACATTCAGTGAAAGAATGTTTGTGTGTGTGACAGACTCGTCCCTTCAGGCACACCGCTGTGGATATTATACAGCCCAACCACCCGTTCACCTGGAACCCAGTTTCTATGTTATGCCCCTTTTTCCTATTTCCCTGTCCCAGAAGCTGCCCTCTACCGCCCACACCGCCAGGCCCAGTACCGGGACATACAGGTTTTACTTTTGGAACTGCTGGGCGGCTAGAATAGCCTCCTGCCCCACTATACTCTCTGTGAACCAGACAGGATTATCTCCACAGAGTGCCCAGCCAGGGCTCCAGCCTCTGTGGAAGATATCAGAGGTGGGGTCTGTTTGAGGCTAATCCCTTTATCTCCCCTATTGTTCCTGTCAGACCTGAATCCCCCAGCTGAAGGGGACAGTTATGTTACTCAGACTTCTCATTCTGTGTGTTGATGTGATTATGTGGCTATATATACCTGTACCTGTGTACAATAAAGCGTTCTTAATGTTATACACTACATTGAGTCTCGGCTAGTGACTGGGAAACTGGGGAAAAAGTGTGTGTCCCGGGCTAAGGGAGCACAAGACAGCGGAGCTAGTCGCTTGGACTAGCCAGATCTGTGACAATATATATATATATATATATAAAATATTATATTGTTATTGATTTTTTTTGTCCAATTTTCGTGTGTTGACCTCACTTTTATTAAAAGTAAGTAACACTCCAAAATTGGACAGAAAAATTCAACAACAATATAAATATATATACCGTATTGGCCCAATTATAGGCCGTACTTTTTCCCCATAATTTAAATCTTTAAAGTGGGGGTGCGGCCTATAATCAGGGTTTAGCATTTTTACCTTCTCCAGGGTGTCAATGTTGCAAAACTATAGTTTAGGTAAGGAGGGTGGGAGCCTCCTACCATACATTAAATTTACAAAAATAAATAAAAAATAATAATTAAAAACATTTCTTTAAAATAGCACCAAACTATAAGGGTGCGGCCTTTAATCGGGAGCGGCCTATATCCAAGCCAATACGGTATATGATTGTTAACTGCAATTACACTCCTATCATGCCTAGGCAACCAGTACATGCTAGAACCTGGACATGATAGGAGTGTGATTGCTGTTAACAATCACACTCCTATCATGCTAAATCAGCTAGTACATGCTAGAATCTGAGTATGCCTGGGCATGAAAGGATTGTGATTGCTGTTAAATAACAATATTAATATATATTATATATATATTAATTTTTTGGTCCAATTTCGGTGTGTTAATAAAAGTGTGGGGGTTTTTTTAAATTTATTTTTTTTAAAGGTGGAGGTGATTTTTGGTTTTGGCCAAGTGATGCTGAAAGTGATTCGGGGCATACTACTATATACTAAGCCAGACACTGAAGTGGTAGGCCTACACCACATCAATGTTTGGCTTAGTATATAGTGATAGGGGTTATTCTGCATTATTATCAATGTCTGGCTTAATGTATAGTGATAGGTGTTATGCTGTACCACCGTCAATGTGTGCCTCAGTATATAGTGATAGGTGGTATGCTGTACCCCCGTCAATGTTTGCCTTAGTATATAGTGATAGGTGTTATGGTGTACCCCCGTCAATGTCTTCCTCAGTATATAATGATAACAGTTATGCTGTACCCCCATCAATGTGTGCCTCAGTTTATAATAATAACAGTTATGCTGTACCACTGTCAATGTCTGCACCAGTATATTATGCAGTTTTAAAGTGTGTGTGTGGGGGGGGGTGCCACATACAGGATCCGCCCCAGGTGCCAAATACTCTACGTACGCCCCTGTATATAATAAAACCCAATGCTGTATTTGTTGTCTAAGAAACAAAGTGCTGAACACATATTTCAAAGTTGTTTGTGCGTCAATGTATTTATAAAAAAGCTATACACTTGTACTCGTGTTACTGCCCTGGAAGCAAGGTTTAACAAAGTATCTATTTTTCTTTATGTTGATACTATTTTATTTTTACCATGAAATCCATAACCATTTTTATCAAAACAATCAATTAATGATGATTTTATGGTATTTCCAAATATTAGTACATGTTTACAAAAATATACTTAAATCTTAATATTCTCAAGGAATGTTTTTTCATATATTTGCACAAACCTTATGCATTTTGGGAGATTTATAAAAAAAATAATATGTACTTCATATCTTGTCCCACGAAGCAAAATTCACTTAAAGTCAGCTACCAATGAAAAAGCTGGACTTCTGCCTGAAAGATTTCCAAAGGTCAAAAATCAGGAATCACAGGTAAATGGAAAGGATGCAAAAACTGAAAAACGTCCAGAGGGAACAATTTGGCCAGAAAGCCCTGCACTCAAGGTTTTTCTTGCATGCTGCATTCTTCAGGTATCAAAGGGATGAGTACCTAAGAGTGCATTAAATGGACTTAGTCCCACCTATATGTACTGCTTAAAGGTGGATCGTTTTTGTAAATGCATTTTTAATATATTTAGTTATTTCATTTATTTGATACCACATTTAGGGAATAAAAAGGGCATATGTTTTATTCCTTATAAGGATTTTAAATATAGTTTTAAACCTCACATTCCACTGAGAACAGTACCACCATCCCACTGGTTGAGTATAGTGAGATCTAAATGAGAGTTTGAAGTAGTAAACATGTTAGTTGGACAGTTTGCTACTCAAAACTTATCTCAACTGTCATTTTGCATTTGGTTGACCTTCAGTGAATGTGCCAAAATATGAACCATTTTAACTGAAAGTTACCAATATGAAACTTTGGTGTTTTTTTCTCAATTTTACAAGCTCATTAAATGACATAACCCCATTATGTTGTAAAGTGCTAGGGAAGCCTGCACTTTTAAAATAATATCACTGGTACAGGTAAATAATTATGATCAACAAAGAAATACTAACCTTATGGGCTTTCAAACACTGGATTATCAAAAGTGTTGGGTGTCACCCTAGCAAAACAAAATTGATGTTACTATAATAAGTTCAGTTTAATTATGATTTAATGAATTTATTGTAGACAGTCAACACATGACATTTAAAAGTTTAAAAAACAAACATTTATCTGCCATGTACTTTGCATGCACTAGTATAATTTTTGTGATTTTTAAGGAATATAACACACATGTACACACTGGCACTAAAATATACTGATGCTATCACAATTTACAAGACCACTGAAAATATATTTCCAAGTTACTAGTTAAAAGAATTGAGGGAGCTGTGAGCTCAAATGTTACCAACCCTAACTTTAAAAAATTCAGTAATTTAACTATATATTCAGTTCACCTGAAAATGCCTGTTGTAGTGAATATCAGACTTGTACACATGGACCAAAAACAATTTGGATATACTTTTTAATTTCGTGTTTGGTCCATTCGGTTTAGATGAGGGCTTTTTAAATTTCGGAAATAACATTTGTTGTCACTCATGCTCTGTCAATGTCTCCCTACCTTCTCCATCGGCCACTTCTGTAACTGTCTCTATTTTTGCAGCTTCTCTTATTGTCCTGCATTTTCGTGTTCTTTCCTTCTTCTGTCTTGTTTCTTGTTTCATGGTCCACTTATCCCTGATATGTGCTGCATTGCCCTGGCCTCCTGAAGCCATTGAGCAGATTCAGAGCCTGACCTCAGACGGGGCTCTCACACACTAAAACACACCCAGACACACACATCCAGACACTTGCGGTAACGGACCCACAGAGACAATCGCATCAACACAACTAGACACTCAACACTAACACACACCCAGATACTGAAACTAACACAACCCCACAAACGTACTAACATACTTAAACAAATAAACTAACATACACAGACAGACAGATACACATACTAACAGTCAAAGACATATGTTCACACACAAAAATACACCCACAGAAACCCACAAACATACCCAGACACACATACATACTAACATACCAAGACAAAAACACGGTCACACACTAAAATACCCACATACACACTTTAACATACCCAGACAGACAAACTAACATATCCAAAGAGACATGTTTACACATGAACATATACACACACTTTCATACTAACATACTCACATACCCATACTAACATACCCAGGCAGGTACACATACACATCCACAGGCAGGCACACACATACACATCCCCAGGCAGGCACACACATATATATACCCAGGCAGGCACACACATACACATACCCAGGCAGGCACACACATACATACATACCCAAGCAGACATACACTAATATTCTCAAACACACTAGCATACCCAGGCAGACACACACTAGCATACCCAGGCAGACACACACTAGCAAACATACTCATGCAGACACACACTAACATACTCAGACACATATATATACTAAGGCAGACATATACCCAAACACACACTAACATACATACCCAGACAGACACACATGCAGCTCACTTACCCCGCAAAGCCTCGGGGCCTGCGTCTTTGATGCAGCTCGCTCTGCAAATATCAGGGAGAAGCAGAACAAGAAAAAAGACAGAAGTACAAAAAGAGGCAAGACAAGAAGTAGAGCTGCAGAAAAGGGGACACAGGAGAGATTGGAAATATTGAGAGAGAGAGAGTGTGTGTGTGAAAGAGAGCATGATTGAGAGAGTGAAAAAAGTGAAATTAAATGCAAACATTTTTGTTTGTTTCATTGGGACTCCGTCCTTACTTTTAAACATTTGTACAAATTCACAAAATTGGCAAATTTTGTTAAAATGTAATAATAATACAAATATTACACAGATTTTTTTAGATTAGATTATTTTTGGGGGGAGTTTGATAAGAATGGAGGGATACCTACTACATCAAAACTTTGGACTCAGATAAGCAGGGATCAGACTTTTGCATGCTATTAAGCTGATCTATACATCAGTGACCAGTAAACAATGGCTGTTTTCATCTCTGTGCACTAATCCAGGAGATGCAGGGATAGGACACTTTATTTTTCATAACAGACAAGCTGCCAATAAGATATTTTCCTTCATCAGTCCTAACCTCTGCATTTCAGTATAAACTTCATCCTCATAGGAGAAACCTGATGATCAGCTCAGGAGCTGATTGGTAGCCCCAAGACACACAGAAAATAAGGATACTTGGTTGGCCTCCTTGCTACACGTGGTTACATTGTATCATGTATACATGATACAACTGAACTGTATAGCTCTGGGAATAGAAGAGTTTTAAAATTGTGTCTCAGAGATTTAAAAAACCTACATATTACTTTTCATTTTTATGGACAGAATGCCAACCCTTATCCTATCCATCCATCCATACATAAATTAGTGGTCTAGCTATCTTAAGTGAAGTACACATGTTTTTCTCTTAAATAAATTAAAGAACATTCTTACTTGTGGGATTTTAGGAGTCCTGATTTTTCTAGTAAAGGAAAAGAATAATGTCAGTATCTAAAATTAATTTAGAAAAACAGGGATATGAAATGATCTTTAAAATATAATTAAAACATAGTCTGTTTTTAAGGTATATGATATATATATATATATATATATATATATATATATATACATACACACATACACATAACGTATTTGCTCGAATATAGGCCGCACTTTTTTCCCTCATTTTAAGTCTTTAAAGTGGGGGTGTGGCGAATAATCAGGGTTTAGTGCAGGGATGCGCAATTTGTATCACCCGACACCCGGGACATGCAGTTCCGCTGCTGGTACTCCCACCAGGGCCTCTTGCGTTGTGACATAACCTTCTGGTGCTCCACTATAGAAGCCCCGGCGGAAGTGCCGGCAGCGGAGGTTGTATACGCACATTGTGTAGACGACTACCGGCCAGCCCCACTAGACACCAGGGAGTCTGGGAATGCATTGGTAAGTCTGGGGAAAGGGGAAACGCATATCTGGGAGGGCAGAGTGGCATATCTGTAAGTACGGTGCATTATGAATGAAGGGGGGACCTTAAAATGGCTATAATATATACCAAAAAAGTTAAAATACATGTATTCCTGTTTATTAGATGAAATACTGTAAAAATACATTTGTTTTTTTAGGGTGGGGCCTATAATCGAGCCAATACGGTATATATATATTATACACAAAGTGGGTAATATATAGGTTAAGCTATGTGCACTATGCAGTGATTACATTAGGGCAGTTTGTCAAGTTCTTGCATGGAGATTCCACTGAAATAAACATGGACTGGAAAGAATGTAGTGTGAATAGACTTGATTTAGACCGAAGTGTACTTAAAATGCTTATAATTTAATTACGATTTTATGAAATACCAATTATACAAGAAATATTTCATATTATTTAACAAGCATAAATGTACTATAAAACAGAAAAGATCAAAATAACTGCTAGAAGTAAACACAGAAGGTTTTCTTACTTTTCTGTTTGATGCGATTTACTGTAAATGCAATTAGAGTTCCAGTGGATATAAAAAAAATGGTAGCTAGAACTGAACTACCAAGGTAAGAAAGGAGCTGTCTCCCCAAACTGAATACATTTGCTGGAAGGAATCAAAAAAGACATTAATATGACAGCAGATAACAATTAGCACATCAAATATGGTCTTGTCCTACCCTTTTTGGTGCATGAACGTGTACATTTATAATTGAGGCAAATATGAAAATATATTTGGAAAAGAATGAGGAATGGTACCTAATAGTATATATATATATATATATATATATATATATATATATATATATATATGTATATATATAGTGGCCAGGAAGTTCTGTATATTGATATACGTATATCAACTGAATATTGATATAATATGAATTAATGGCAAATAAACACCTGCTGCTTTTTATGAATAGTAAATAGAATAGAATTTTAAAACACATTTTTTTTGGGGATAAATAAATAAAAATAATCACAAAGATTTGCTAATATATGTAAAAGTTGTATGTTTGAGTACTTACCATGACAGTTTGGCATTTCATCAGACCAATATCCTGAAGATTGGCAATATATCATTGACGTTCCATTTAGCACAAAGTCTTCCAGGCAAAGAAATTGGCACTGAGATCCATAGCTGTAATTCCCATATGGGTCAGAGCAGTTCATATGCCTTGGATGTGAAGTGGAAAGCTGGCCACATTTAATAGCTATTAACAAAAAATATCGTTGTACTATTACATTCTAATAGATTGTAAGTTTTAATGTTCGATTATCGATTATTTCACTCTTCTCCTTATCGTAATAGTGCCATGAAATCTGATAAAACATAATGAAATATAATATCAATCCCCTCAGGGATGGTTCACTTCCAGTAGCATGGTAGGAGAAGGCTCTGTCTATATGAGATTCAGGTCCTGCCAAAAAATTGAAGGTAAGGATTTAATCCTCACCTTCAATTGTTAGAGGATAGAGTGGTTCTACGTACCCCACCTGAATCCATTCCTTTTTCTTCTCACCTTTTCATATGTAACAATATATTGACTTGTATTTTGTCACAATCCAAGGAATGACAGGGAACAACAGTTTTAGTCTCTGGATCTACACAGATGTTTAAAGAGAACTTCTTGGAGAAGCCCAGCTCAAATAGGGTTCAGGAGAAATAATGGAACTGAAACCACGATGGTTCAAAATTGGGATGATATCCAGGATCTTCTGAACAATGGTCAGGATGTAGCTTTTAAACCACGATGGTTAAAAATTGGGATGAAATCCAGGATCTTCTGGATAATGGTCAAGATGTAGGTTTGACCATACAATCTAATCATAAGTCTAAATGAGGTGGCTGTACTTTGCAAGTCCACACTTTGATGGGTGATGTAGGCTATGAACATTGTCAAAGCTTCAGCCATTAAAGTAACATGTGGAGTGCCCCTGACAACTATGAGACCTCATCCAATCAAGAGCACTACGTTTCCGCCTGTATGCAGATGACACACAAATATACCTTGGAGCATTAGAACAGCACAGATAGCATGTCAATATCATCATCTTATGCCTCAACATCATCATCTTATGCCTCAAAGACATTAAAGACTGGATGATTGCTAACCCTCTATAATTCAACCCATATAAAACTGAACTGATTGTGCTAGAATCCAGATCTTGCTCATTAAGCATTAGTTCCTAACAAGCACCAGAACTAGATTCCACCTATCCATCTCAACAGGTCAAAGTAATGCACATGTTTTCTCTAAAACAACTAGGCAACTATGAAAATACTACATAAGATATGATATGTAGAATAACATATGTGCTAGGTGAAAAAGACCTAGACTACTGCATACAAGAATACCTGTTCTCATCACTACAGGCAATCCAGAATACTGCAGTCTGAATCACACAAACTATCACATATCTGTTGAACTGAGGAAGCTGCATTGGCTACTGGCGAATCAACAAGCAGCTCTCAAACTCCTGATGATGGTATACAAGGCATTACATAAAAGTAGGCCATTATAGTTTCAGGAGAGGTTCACTGTATGCCCTTCCCGTAGAGACCTTCTCCTTAACTGCCCTTACAACAAGCAAGGCAAAACAAGGAGACTGATCGCTTTTTGTACAACAGAAAACCAACCTCTTTGACAAGTCATTCTCCTAATGTTTTGCATTTCCCTGACAATTCAACCCCTACCCTCTTTCCATTTTCCTCTTCCGTTAAGCACATAAAAAGCATTAGGTTTTTAGGTTTACCCCGTTTTTGTGCTTTATAAGCTCACAGATAATGTACATTAGGTAAGTTGCAGCTGCCCTTCTCCTCTGTGGTGTGACAAGTCTTGCCACTGATGTGGCAAGACTTGTTTAATCTTGGAGTTTTGGTACTTATCTTTCCAGATGTCCTTGATCTGAAAGTTAATGCCCAAGAAATATTTGGATATTTTTAATAAAAAGGATATGTTACCTCACTACTATACTGTCTCATTGTACCCTGGTTTCTCATGCCCTTGTGGCACATTGTATCTACTTTCTAACTCTGAAAATGAAGCCCACACACATTAATAAAGGATTTTAGTTCTGCTGCTGGAATGGGATTCTTCTCTGGGGCCATGAAAGATGAAACTGTTAGGCCATGTGTGGACTTTAATCACGTTATGGTTAAGGATAGATATCTACTAGATATCTACTAGATAGATATCTACTAGATAGATATTTAATCAAGTAACTTTACAAAAGGCTTAATGGGGCTAAGATTTTCACTGAGCTGGTCCTTAAGTTGAGCTATATCCTTATCAGAATCAAGAAAGAGGAGGGGAAAACATCCAACACAAAATTCGGACATTATGAATATTTTGAAAAGCCATTCGGGCACGTTACCTGCTGTCTACCATGAATTAATAAAAAAGTATTGGGATATATGGTGCTATCACAAGCCATAGAATATCTGGATGATATATTTTTTTCTAAATCCCTCAATGAATATGTATCAAATGTGAAAGAAGTACTGTAGCTCTGCATGAGAGTCAGCAATATGACAATATGGCAATTGTTTTTTTTCTCAAAGTTGATATCTCAGAATTAGGTGCTGGAGCTGTTCAATCACAAGGAAATCAATGTACTAATCAAGTTCACCCTATTTCTGTTTTTGTAAACAATTTTTATCTGCCAAGAGAAACTATGATTAAGCCCTTTAAAAGGAATGACATGCCCCATTTTCCTCAGGTTCAACTTGTCTTGCCAATGTCCCAAGAACATAAAGGCTGATGCCTTTCGGCATAATTTGACCCCTGCAAAAGTACCTGAGAATATTGTCCCTAACAAAAGAATTAGTATAGTTTTAAATACATCAGAATAAGATTTATTTCTGAGGGCTTGTTAGGTTATGTCCAAAATAAAAAACACTGACATCGTTTCAGTTGGGGGTGCATCAAATGATGTAATAAATTATAGTCTATATATCCATGGATATCAAAAAAATTTTTAAAGATCTGTGTGACACAATAAGCAACCCCTATGCATTTATATCAGAAAAATATATTTGAAGTAAATTCTCATTGATATTTTACATTTTATAGTACACCGGGGTGACTAGGAACATGACATTTCTCAACCATGGCTTCCTGTTTCACAGTGTATTAATATTAGGTAACACGTAGGCCAGATTCCCTTAGTCATTCATCACAATGGGTGAGACCAAGGAATGTAGCTATGATGAGTGTAAAAAGGTTGTTCAGCTTCACAAAATGGGAAGTAGCTACAAGAAAATAGGAAAAGCATTGAAAATACTAATTTCCACCGCTAGAGCAATAATTAAGATGTTCTAGCCAACTGGAAATGTTATGAATCAACCTGGAAGAGGACACGTGTCTGTATTGTCTCAACGCACTTTAAGGAAAATAGTTTGAATGGCCAGCAAATGTTAAAAAATCCCAACTGGTGATTTGCAGGAGTTAGTTGCGTCTTGGGGTCAGAAAGTCTCCAAAACTACAATCTGACATGACCTATATCACCACAAGTTGTTTGGAAAAACCTGCCAACCACCGTAGATTTTCCAGATACTGCTGGAACTTCAAATCAGATCAGGTTCTATGGTCAGACAAAGGTAGCCATATAGAAAATGATATCATGCCCATGGATAAATATGGTGGGGGCTCTTTAATGTTTTGGGGATATTTTCTGCCATTGGACCTGGATATTTTTAAGGATACATGGCATCATGAACCTAATAGAAAAACATGTGGGGTGAACTAAAGAGGGGAGTCCAACAGCGTCCACCTGAAATTTGAAGGATTTGAAATTAACCTGTATGGATAAATGGTCTCAGATCCCTTGCTGTTTATTCTCCAACCCCATCAGGCATAATAGGACAATTGCCAGAGCTGTTATCTTAGCAAAGGGAGTTAGCACAGTATTGACTAAAAATAAGCCAATTATTGTGCTACACATATGTTTAACATTGTTTGCATAAACCTGTGTTGTGTTTACAATTGTTTGATATCCAAGAGAACAGAGTATGTTTGTGTATTTTTTGAAGAAAAGATCAAAAGGTTAAATAAATAAGGACAATTTTTCTTCTTGAACACAACAAAGTTCACATGTTGAGGACTCTGCTCACCAGCTCACATACAGTACAACTTGAACTAGTCCATAAGGAAAGAGAAGGTAGCCTGGCACTTCAAGTGATTAGGAAAAATAGATATGTCCATGCAACAGAGTTTCTAAAGGAGGACATTCAATTCCTTCATGACTATAGGTTTTCCTGTACCAATGAACATTACCTTTTACTATTTTAACTATATGTTTAATCAGTTAAGATTTCCCTTTTTACATTTCGTATATCCACACAATTTACATATTGGGGTTTTTAAGGACATATATGGCTTTCCTTTTTTACCATGTTTATTATGTATAGTATATAAATGACTAATATCAGAACAACAAATAAGTAGGATCTCTACTGTGCCACTGATGAAAAAACCCCTGATTTGAGTTCAGAAACATCCCAAGTAGAACGTATCTCACCTGTCCCTATAACATAACATTCTACTCAGGGGGTGTTTCTGAACTTTAATCATGGTATTTCCTGTACTGGAGTAGGTTTAATTATTTATTTATTTCTATATGTTACCATACCTGGGAATTCTCCAGGTTTGACCCGATTCTCTGGATCAACACCCGAATCCTCCGGGTTGCAGAAGCGGGGTCTTGACACACCCCCCACTCCCCACCCATTTCCCCTTCAAATGGGAGTGTTTCCTGCAAATGTCAGCAGGAAAACACCCATTGACACCCATTTAGCATATGCTAAACATGTACATTTTTCCTGTTTAGCCAATCTAATTAATTTCAGTTAAAGCGGTTTTACCTTGGCAGGTTGGGGTACTCTCTGTCCAGGTACCAAATTCAGAGCAACGAAGAGCACCAGGCCCATTCAAAAGAAATCCACTTTGACAGGAAAAGGCACAGCTGGAGTTAAAACTGAAATCCCTGATTGGGTTGGAACAGTTCATGTAACCCATATTTGGGGCTTCTAATGGAAGGCATTCTTGAACTGCAAAATGTAAAATGTAATTTTTAATATATGCTACTTAAACTTGACTGTACAACTTTAGAAAGGAAAACTCCTTATATATAAGGTCTTCATGTCTACATACAAGTGAATTTGCGTATGCTTCCACCACCAATTGTAACATTATTTTAAAGAAATTAGAAATGTCAGCACGAGAAGCATCTGATTTTTTATCACAATAAGGTGGATATGATATCCTGTACAAGTGGATTCCGTGTTAAACCTAAATACATTTGTAAGAAATCATTAGATCATGTCTTTATTACATTTACTAAGGCTAATGATTCCAGTCATTCACAAGACAAATTGGCATATACTTGGCTGATATTTGCACATTGCACTCAGAAAGTTTAATTTTACTCAGGATGTTTACAGTAAGTGGAGAAAGAGCTGACATGATCAGATTACCGTGGCATGTTGGTGGAGGACCTGTCCATTTTCCTGAATGAGAACAGTGAATGCTTTTCAGACCAGTCATCTGGAATCCAACTTGGCATTCAAATGCACAGCTGGAATTGTAGCTGAACTCATCATATTGATGGGAACAATCCATTTCTCCCCATTTCGGTGGCCTTAGTGTCTGGCACTTTCTGGCTTCAATAAAACAAAAATAACAAAAAAACGGGGTGTATGATTACACGCATACAAATTAGAACATTTAGAAATCAAATGATGTAAGTATGTCAAATCTGACTTGTCTCAGAGGCTTTGAGGGAAAAGTATCATTAGAATCAAAAGAGAGGATACATTTAAAATAAGTATAAGGTCTAGGGCAGAAAAAATGGAAGAGGAGGAGGAACCGTGGAACAGGGAAGTTTCAAAGGAGAGGCAGAAGTATTTTCTTAGCTATAGAGGGTTGACGTCATGGAGATTTCAGTAGGTTTGTAGAGGTTTGTTTTTAGTACAGGAGGTGTGGGCGGTATGGTAAAAATGTTAGGAGGTTGTGGCTTCAGATAGAAGGGAGAACTGTACAAAAGGGAGAGAAGAATGGGTGGATTTAATGGTCACCACAGTATGTGGGTGAGGTGGTCCACTGTAAGTGACCAAAGAAGGAAGGTAAAGAAATAATAGTTTATTAGCAGCAGGGGATGATGGATCATCAATAGGTATATTGAAGTCCCACAGAATTTGTGTAGGGATGTAGAAGGGAGAAAGTGAGAGAGAAATGCAACAAAATTATCAATTCATTGAGAATTAGGGCCAGGGTGTTGGTAAATCTAAGCAACTTGCATGGCAAGTCGTCAGAAGAGAAATATTTTGAAAATAAGTCACCAGGTCTAGGTGTTATTACATTGTAAGGATTACATTTTGCATTTGGAGAATGTAGTTCATTCTCCCCCTTGGAGAATAGTCATTCTGAAGCAGTATACATTCAATACATGGGTAAATGTTTGTATGCTATACATGTGAAAAACTATATTAATGAATGCCACACAGATCATATGACATGTTGGGGAGTCTGCTGACCAGCTCTGGTTCACTCTACAGTACTGAGCATTAAGTTACAGTTTCAGATGCACCTTTTGCTTTTGCTTCATTGGCTATGAACCAGATGTCAGAAGAAGGTTTCCATCAGCTTACGGACCTTCTAAACTTAAAAAGCAAAAAATGAAGTTAACATGCTTTTTAAATTGCTGCCCCACTGTGCCACTATCTTCTTCTATAAGGAATGACGCTTAACCTTTCATATGAATACTTTTCATTAATGTACCTATTTATTCCTCATTCTAACAATATGCTGTAACCTTCCTAACAGTTCCAAAGAAAACTGTATATTTTTAATTATAATGATGCATTTTCAAATAGTGCTGAAAAATTGTTAATATGCACAAGGAGTCAGGATGGCCACTCCTGGATGTCCTGGACAGTTAGCAGTGCAAAGTGCATTTGAGGTCAACTACAACTTGTTCTTTAGTTAAAAAGCCACATAAGTAGAGTTGTAAATGTATGAGCCACATGGATAGACACAGCTTATTTTTCCCCTCTTTTATCTGATGTTATAATGAGCTTGTAATTTTATATATATATATATATATATATATATATATATATATATATATATATACACACACATAGTATCTCACAAAAGTGAGTACACCCCTCAGATGTTTGTAAATATTTTATTAAATCTTTTCATGTGACGACACTGAAGAAATGACACTCTGGATCAATGTAAAGTAGTGAGTGTACAGCCTGTATAACAGTGTAAATTTGCTGTCCCTCAAAATAACTCAACACACAGCCATTAATGTCTAAAACCATTGCAACAAAAGTGAGTACACTGTGGTCATAAAGGGATGGACATGGTCAGTAACAATACTCCAGTAGGCTGTCGCATTTACACAATGCTGAGTTGGTACTAAGGGGCCCAAAGTGTGCCAAGAAAAGTGTCCCCCACACCATTACACCACCACCAGCCTGAACCATTAATACAAGGCAGGATGGATCCATGCTTTTATGTTGTTTACGCCAAATTCTGACCCTGTCATCTTAATGTCACAGCTGGAATCGAGACTCATCAGACCAGGCAACGTTTTTCCAGTCTTCCATTTTCCAATTTTGGTGAGCCTGTGTGAATTGTAGCCTTGGATTACTGTTCTTGGCTGACAGGAGTGGCACCTGGTGGGGTCTTCTGCTGCTGTAGCCCATCTGCTTCAAGGTTTGACATGTTGTCATTTCAGAGATGGTATTCTGCATACCTTGGTTGTAACAAGTGGTTATTTGAGTTACTGTTGCCTTCCTGTCATCTCGAATCAGTCTGCCCATTCTCTGACCTCTGACATCAACAAGGCATTTTCGTCCAAACAACTGCTCCTCACTGGATATTTACTCTTTTTTTTGGACCATTCTCTGAAACCCTAGAGATGGTGAAAATCCCTGTGGATCAGCAGTTTCTGAAATACTCAGACCAGCCCTTCTGGCATCATCAACAATGCCACGTTCAAAGCCACTTAACCCCTTAATGACAAAGCCCGTACATGTACGGGCTCAAAATGCTTTGTTTTCAATGGGTTTAGGGACCGCCCATTGTCCTTAAGGGGTTAAAGACCCTTTCTTCCCCATTCTGATGCTCATTTTAAACTGCAGCAAGTAGTCTTGACCATGTCTACATGCCTAAATGCATTGAGTTGCTGCAGGGGCATAACTAGAAGCCTCAGGGCGAGAATCTGTTAAGGGGCTCTGTCTCGCTGCTCTGCACGGCTTCACTGCTGAGTGTTGACATATGATGTCATATGCCGTCGCTCAGCGTGAAGCGCCAGGACCCGAGACAGACGCCTCATGCTCCCACCACTGCAGTCGGGGCATCGCTGAGGCAGGCGGCAGCAGAGGAGACAGAAGGGCGCTGAGCAGTTGCTGAAAACGACCGCTCGGCACCCCTTGGGCCCCCCTAACTGGCAGAACTCCAGGGCCCGGTCGCAGTTGCGACCCCTGCGACCCCCGGTAGTTCCGCCACTGAGTTGCTGCCATGTGATTGGCTGATTAGCTTTTTGTGTTAACAAGCAATTGAACGTGTGTACCTAATAAAGTGTGTGTATATATATATATATAGTTTGATGAATAAAAATCATCTAAAATAAAACCCAAAAGAAAACTGAAAAATGTACTGCCAGAGACATGATAGCGTATAGTCTGATAGAAGCACTAATATGAGAGTTTTGCTGTTGTAATGTTAATTTTCATTGCATTTTTCCACAACCTTTTCAAGGATTGAAAAATATAAAAGATATTTTACGAAATGTTTGCTTTTCTCATGCACCCTTATCAGCTTGACTGTGCGTGATGAGAGCAATCAACAGAGAGTTATCAGCTCATTTAAGAAATTGTGGGTATTTTTTGTCATTTGTGATTAATTTTATCGGAAGGTGTGTGTGAGGGGTCGCTGTCTGTGCCAAAATTTTGCCCGTAATAGAAAAAATGTTTCTTTAGTGTACAATGTTGCGGATCTAACTAGTAAAATATAATTGCTGCTTTAAGAGCCAGAGGTCAGACATCCTCAATTGGGACATTTATACTAGAGTGGATAATTTTAGCAGTATGCTCTGTCAATGCACTAAATGCACTATGAAATTGTTTAAACAATGAAGTGAAATTCTAGACAACTTTAAAGGAAAGTGTGTTGCATAACTTTCAACCCTTGAAATTACCTAAGTAATTACCCAGCATATTTTAGGAATGCAAGAGAGGTTTTAAAAGCAGAATGATCATAAAGAAAACAAAGGAATATTTTTTCTTGGAATTTAACATGCAAAACACAATTAATGTAACAATATGAAATGGATAAACTGCCTAACAAAGATTACATACTTAACCCTTCAGTCCTAGGGGTTTTTGGTACCCCAAGTCCCGGAGAGTTTTTGCCATTTTCCTGCGAATAATGTACCCATGTAAACTACATATAGTTTTTTCAAGGAGAAATATGGCTTTCTTTTGATACCATAGTTAGATAATTAGAAGAGAATTTGGGAAGAGAAATGGAATTAAAAACTAGCAAAAATTTGAAAAAACTTCACAAAATTAGGTAAAGCGATGGAAAAACCCCTCCAAATGTATCAATTTAGGTGTCCTGATTTCGGAAATAACTAATTTCTATAGAATTTCCATACTTTTCCAGCACATAGGGAACATAAGGTGTTCATTATTTTTTTACAAAGCCGTAGAATCTTTAGGTATGATGGGTCCTCTTCTTTTTAATTTATTTATAAATGATCAAGCTGCATTGAGAGCCATGTCACAGTTTTTGCTGATGACACTAAATTAGGCCGGGTAATTCAGACTAATCTTGAGGTTTCTTCTTTGCAGGAAGATTTACACAGAGTTGGGGACTGAGCGTGCAAGTGGCAGATGAGGTGTTTGTGTGGCAGTGAATTCCATACCTTTATTGTCCTCACTGTAAAGAATCCCTTCCTTTGTCGTCTATGAAACCCGCGCTCTTCCAGTCTCAGAGGGTGACCTCTTGTTCTTTGTACATTTCACTGGTCACTGAAGAGCTCTTTATATTGGCCCTGCATATATTTATATAATGTTATCTTATCCCCTCTGAGACGCCGTTTTTCTAGCGTATATAATTTTTACTTTTTTAGTCTCTCTTCATAACTAGTATCTCCCAATCCCCTTATTAATTTTGTAGCCCTCCTTTGCACTTTTTCTAATTCCATAATGTCCTTTGTAAGGTGAGGTCTTACCAATGACCTGTAAAGAGGCAAGATAATATCATCCTCCCTTGAATCAATAACTTTTTTTTCTTTTTTTTATTTCGTTTCTTTTTTCAGCTTGTGAGAAGAGTGAGAAACATGGTTTCACACTCTCCTCCCTGGGATCCCTGTGTGATTGGTGCCTCATCAAAGTCTAGACAGACCCTGCAGAGGATATCCTCCTCCGATGACCTTCCGGGTGACGCCAGCAGTGAGGCGACCCGTAAGGGAATGCCGGATTGTGCGACTGAGCATTTTAAACTGTAACAGTTTTCCAGCTGTTACAGCAGATCTGGAAGCAGAAAGCCAACGATGCTGGCTGTGAAATGTCAGCCTGATCTCCACGGGACACATCCCTGTAGCTGAAGAAGGTCAGGATGTACTGGTAAATCTATAAGGGTTTCTTGACATACGTTTTATGGACATACCGGGACTGAAGGGATTAAATGAAAATTCAGTGTTCTTATACAAAAATTGTATTTCATAAATAAGGATAGGTGTTGGAGGCAGACTGATGACCTCAATATATGTGAAGTGGAAAAAGAGGGGCACACTTTTTTGAAGGCATGGACTGGGTCTTACTGAATTTTTTTTTGTGAACTTTCTATACGTTCCCTCTTAACCGTCTCACCCCTCTACAATCCACCATGAATGCTGCTGCCAGACTTATCCTCCTCTCACATTGCTTTACTAACGTCTCTCCCCTCTGTCAGTCTCTTCACTGGCTGCCTGTGCGCTGCAGGATTCATTTCAAAATCCTCACTCTTACTTTCAAAGCCCTTCACAGCGGTTCCTCTCCCTACATCTCCTCACTCATTTCTAAATACACTCCTAACCGGTCTCTCCGCTCATCCAATGGACTTCTATCCTGTCCTCTGATTTCTAGCTCTCATGCCCGCTTACAAGATTTCTCAAAGGCTGCCCCTATCCTCTGGAATACCCTCCCCCGGTCTGTCTCTTCCCCTGCCTTTATTCCTTCAAAAACTCCCTCAAGACCCACTTCTTTAAGGATGCTTACAACATAGCACACTAACGCCCTCCCATATTCCTTTAGCTCACCTTTCCTACTCCCTCTCCTGCAATACTTTTACTAGTGTGGCTGGTCTATCCCTAACAACGGCACTTTTACCTATTGTGTAATACACCCTAACTCCCTCTAGACCATGCATGTCCAATTGCAGCCCTCGTTCCGGACTGATAAGGCCCCACAGATAAATTGCCCAAATATAGATCTGTTTTTTTGATATTAAAGGCAGAATGATTTAACACCTGTTTAGATTGGTCATCCAAGTCACAAAATGAAAAGTATGCCGTTTTCAATAAACTTTGCATTTAATTTTTAATGGTTCAAAGAATGTCAGGCAAAATGGTCGGCCCTTGCACATGTTCACTTCATCAAATCTGGCACTCTTCTAAAAAAGTTTGGACATGCCTGCTCTAGACTGTAAGCTCGTTTGAGCAGGGCCCTCCTCACCTGTTGTCTCTGTTGTTACATACTACTTGTTATGTCCTGTCTACCCATTGTACAGCGCTACGGAATTTGATGGCGCTATATAAAACAATAAATAATAATAATAATATAACATTTTTTGTAACTGAGTAAGAGATATAGAGAAATAATAATAGACATTATTAACACTGTTTAAGTTCTAAACACATATTACACATTTTTGTGATTTCTACGGCTGCCACATGCTAAAAGCCACCAAAGTTCATTGAAAGGCATTAAATGAGGAAAATGTATCAAATGGACTTGGTTTCTAGCAAGGGAATAGTACTTCTAAAGAGACAAACTTGGGAAGTTTACTTATACCCTATTATTAAAAAAACTAAGATACACAGTTTAACTGTTACACAAAATCACTCCACTTAAAATATTACACCAAAATAGATAAAATCTTTCATCTTACCAAAAACATTTGATGCATTGAATACACTTGTTATCACAATGTTTATAATTCAGAGGATCTTTAATTACCTGAGCACACTGGAGGAGAGGAATCCCATTTTCCAGAAGATGTACATTGTATTAGTTTTGGTCCATTCAAAGAGAAACCAGGCTCACAGGAAAACTCACACACTGACATGAAGCTAAAGTTACTGATAGGATGGGAGCAGTTCACCCCGGCATGATAAGGTAACTCTGGAACCAAACATGATGCAGCTAAAATATACAAAATTTAACTGTTTAGTTAATGAGGACGGTACAATATATATTATATAAATTATTTATTTATTTTAGGTGTTTGTTACATTTGTAGGTGTAGGTGCAGGTGACATCGAATCATAAAGTTAACAAATTTCTGTGGGGAGCTAACAGTGGCAACAGTATTGTAAACCAGCCAGAGTTAAGCCTATAGTTACTTCCAAACTAGATTTTTTATAGGCCATATCCAAAGTTCACAGTCCCTCCAAAAACCTTTCAGCAACCAAGAGTTGTAACTATGTTGGTCAAGGGGTGAAAATGGCTTATGTTGTCTCTTTATAGATGCACTGAAGAGACGTACTTTCCTGCTGAGCAGATGTCTGAATGCAAAAACTAATAATTTATAACTATTACTACAGGATTTTAAAAGGTTCTTCTATTTAGACAAAACATTGACCGTTATACTTAGAAAGTTAAGAAAATAAACATTAAATAAACCATTAAGCTTCCCTAGAAAATTGTAAATGAGACAAAATGATATGATCAGAAGATTATGTTTGGGTATCAGGGGTGTTTTTTCTAACATTATGCTTAGTTACAAAAGTGTTATAGTTAACACATTTACGTCTGAAATATATATTATACAATAAATATATATTTTTTAACTATTAATTGGGACATTTATATTGGCTTTTTATTTTTGCAAGCCAATAAGTACTTCTATAGTTTGTTAAACTTAAATTAGATAAGCATGTAGCCAAATATAGCTTAAATGCATGGTGGACATGAGGGATTAACTTTTGTACGTGCTGGAATTAAATAGTTATACTGCTGGATGCAGAATATATTATTCGGGTGGGAGTCATGCGAATGTTTTTTTTTTTAATGTAAGAATTGTTTAATTATGTTTTGTCACGGGACGCCCTGTACCCCAACTGGGTACCTCCGTCAATAGCTGCTTGCTAGCTTCCTAGAACTGTATACGGGCACACTCCAAACCACCAACTCTCCAGTCACCCAAATCACTAGCCGAAGCCGAGTCACACACAGAGGTAATCCCCTCAGCAAGTGATGAGATGATATACTTCTGGGGTAGACACAGAAGTCCCATGAGGCTCTTTGTTATATCTTCCTTAGTATGTGTTCCTGAATCATAATGGATATTCTCTTACTGCCTATGTGAAAGTTACATACTGCAATTGGACTAAACAAGCAGTAATCTGATCTGAAATGTGTGAGTGGATAGTATTTTGTCTTTTTTTATGTTTATACTTGTGTTTTATACTTTTGTTGCTCTATGAGGCTTCTTGTTTTTTTCTTTCTTTATTTGTGTTCCTGAATCATATTGGATATCCCCTTACTACCAATGTGAAAGTTGGATATATAACATTTCCTGTCTGTTCACCCCACCACTTTGTTCTATAGCTATTGCTTTTTCTAGACTGAGACACCAGAAATGTGTGGTGCTGCTTAGTTAACACTTGGCACTCCGTGTGTATATCTCTTCCTTAAATTTGTACCTTGACACGTAGGAGGAGAAAAATTCCATTCGCCCGAAGATGTACATTCCATAATGTCAGAACCATTTAAAATGAATCCACTCTCACAGTTGAACTTACAAACGGATGTATAACTAAAGTTATTAATGGGATGTGAGCAGTTAGTCCAAGCATAATCAGGAAGTTCTGGAGCCAAACATGCAACAACTAAAATTAAAAAATGATATCAATCAATGAAGATGTATAATCAGTGTGGCAAAAGTAGCATTTCTGTATAACATAGATTATTAATGTATGTAGGAAAAGGAAATACAGACAAACAAGCTTTTTTCCTGGTACGTTTATTAAATTACTCAATAAAGAGCACCATAATTTTAGCTTTAAAACGGCACATGGGTATCTGCAAATGTGAAACGAATGCGTTAATGCATAAGTCATATTTTTCTACTATTGTTTGTTTAACCATTATGTTCCTTTTTAGTGTTTAATGTACTAATATAAATGACATTGCATTTCTTTAAGGACAAATAGCGTGTTTTGTTTAAATCAATATTAATACATATAACAAGATTTATTATTACTAAAATTTAAAAATCGAAACATTTTGAAAAATGATAAGTTTTTTTAAATTTTACTTTTGCAGATTAGATGTACCTGCTAAAAATAAAAAAAAATATGTTCAGCAACATCCCCCATGGTAATACTCTATATCAAAACACTTCCTAATATACTGCCAGTTTTTTGTACTCTTACAATATTTGGGATGGGATGCAACAAGGTTTTTTTTCATTTTATTTTCAAGTATGAGAGGTACAAGGACACTTTTTGTCTTTCCTGAACATCATCATATCTGGTTATAGTACATAAGTGACCTAGTACACATCAACACCTCTAGCATACAGTTAATATAAGAAAATACCTTGACAGTAACTTTCAAGTATATGTTGCAATATTGTTTTTAAATAAAAAAAAATAAACATTGCCAAGCAATGAACTCTGTTGAATTTGAATGTATTTGTGGTCTATTCAACAAACATGCAAAAAAGATGATGATGATGATGATAGCAAGAGCAGCAGTGTTTAGCTACCTGCACATGTAGGAGCCAAATCTGACCAATCTCCTGATGCTTGGCACAGTACTGACTCTGGTCCTTGTAACAAAAACCCCTCTTCGCAATGGAAGCTGCAGTTGGAGTTATACTGAAATATGTCAAATGTATGAGAACATTGTATCACTCCATTAGTGGGTCTCTGTAAAGACTTACATGATACAGCTGAAACAAAATAGAAGCCAATGGATTAAAGACAGCAAATGCTACACACACTAACAAAACAGTAAGAAAATTCCAATCTAAAAATAGTGCTTGTATTTTGGGGTAAAAATAAATGTAGTACTAAATTGTTGATTTAATTACTGAAAGATGATATAAGCCACACGGTGTATGTTTAACTTCTATTTGAGTAATTGTGTTGGATATTGTTTTGTCTTAAATCTAAAAAAACCTTTTTTTTCATATTAAAGCTGCGTTCAGTGACAGCAAGTTGCAAACCTTTTTCAAAAGTCATATTTGTGAGTGATAGTACAATTTTAAATTGGTTCATTTAATTGGGAATCTGACTTTAATAGAAAAGTAATGTGGCCTCACTCAGCTGCCTTAAAATATGATATAATCCTAACTTAACCCCGGATGTTATATAACTAACAAGGGTTAACGTAAAACATGTATCAAGTGTAAACCAACATGTCTGACAAATTTCCCATGAACGTCATCACAGCTTTGTCCTGTCCTTTAACCTCAGTGGTCAAGCAAGGATTCTATTATGTTTTAGGGCAGCTGAGTGAGGCAACATTAGTTTTCTTTTTAAGGCGCTGTTTCTTATTAATACCGTATTTGCTCGATTATAAGACAACCCTATAGGAAAAAAGTTTTACCAGTTAATGTTAATTCATGTAAAAATATATATTTTTTGTTTTCATTTCCTTTTATTTTCCAACCTGCCCCCCAGTTACGCACATCTGCCCCTAGGCTTGCCACTCCTATATGGCACTGTGGCCCATAATATGCCTTTTAAGCCTCTAAATGCCACTGTGCCCCATGATATGCCTTTTAACCCTCTATATGCCACTGTGCCCCATGATATGCCTTTTGACCCCCTAAGTGCCACTCTGCCTCCAAAAATGCCTTATACCCCTATATGCCACTCTGGCATTTAGGGGTTAAAAGACATATTATGCCTGCGCGAATCGCGTAGACGTCAACCCGCTGCCCCAGCTACACAGCAGGGAGTCGGAAGCACCGGTTTGTTGTGTGTGTGGGTGAGTGTTAAATGGGGGGGGTAAGACAGGAGGATCCAGGTCCCCTGCAGCGGTGCGGGGCATCTGGATCTTAGTTTCATAGTCAGACCTCTATTTGAGGTCTGATTATAAGACGACCCCGATTATAAGACGAGGGGTATTTTTCAGAGCATTTGCTCTGAAAAAAACCTTGTCTTATAATCGAGCAAATACCGTAGTTAAAATCTTTCATCTTACCAAAAACTTTTGATACACTTGTTGTCACAGTGTTTATAATTTAGAGCATCTTTTATTAACTGAGCACAATGGAGGAGGGGAATCCCATTTTCCAGAAGATGTACATTGTATTAGTTTTGGTCCATTCAAAGAGAAACCAGGCTCACAGGAAAACTCACACAATGACATGAAGCTAAAGTTACTAATATGATGGGAGCAGTTCACCCCAGCATGATAAGGTAACTCTGGAACCAAACATGATGCAGCTAAAATATAACAATTTAAAATGTTTAGTAAATGAGGAAGGTGCAATATATATTCAATTAATTATTTGTTTATTTTAGGGATTTTGTTACATTTGTAGGTGTAGGTACAGGTCACATTGAATCACAAAGTTAACAAATTTCTGGGGGAGGCTAACAGTGGCGTTACTACAACAGTATTGTAAACCACTCAAGGTTAAGCATATAGTTACATCCAAACTAGATTTTTTATAGGTCATGTACAAGGTTCACAGTCCCTCCAAAGACCTTCGGGTGGGAGTTATTGCAGGATGGTTAGAATGTTCTTTTTTATACAAGATTTTTAAAATTATTTATATTAAATTAAATTATATTTTCCTAACCCCTAGTCCACAGGCATATTTACTGTGTTTTGGAGCTACTGTGGGAAGAAATAACAACAGTCACCCAAAGGGACTGCAATTGGACTGAACGAGCAGTAATCTGATCTGAAAGTGTGGATAGTTTTTTGTCTTTTTATGTTTATACTTGCATTTTATACTTTTGTTGCTCTATAAGGCTTCTTGTTTTTTTCTTTCTTTATATGTGTTCCTGAATCATATTGGATATTCCCTTACTACCAACGTGAAAGTTGGATATATAACATTTCTTGTCTGTTCACAAGGTGCATTGTCTAGTGCACCCCACCTTGTTCTATAGCTATTGCTTTTTCTAGACTGAGACACTAAAAGTGTGTGGTGCTGCTTAGTTAACATTTGGCGCTTCGTAGGTATATCTCTTCCTTAAATTTGATAAGTACCTTGACACGCAGGAGGAGAAAAATTCCATTCGCCAGAAGATGTACATTCGATAATGTGAGAACCATTTAAAAGGAATCCACTCTCACAGTTGAACTTACAAATGGATGTATAGCTAAAGTCTTTAATGGGATGTGAGCAGTTAGTCCAAGCATAATCAGGAATTTCTGGAGCCAAACATGTAACGACTAAAATTAAAAAATTATATTAATCAATGAAGATGTATAATCAGTGTGGCAAAATTAGCATTTCTGTATAACATTGTTTATCAATGCATGTCAGAAAAGGAAATACAGATGAACAAGCTTTTTTCCTGCTACGTTTATGAAATTACTCAATAAAGAGCACCATAATTTTAGCTATATAACTGCGCATGGGTATGGTGTCGTCTGCAAAAGTAAAACCTATGCATTATACTCCATTTAGAACTTAAAAGTAAAAAAAAAACTAACCCGGAATTAGTCCTTAATACCTTCATGAGAAGCATAATTTATATTTTTTAAATATTGTCTGTTTAACCATTATGTCCCTTTTTAGTGTTTAATGAACTTAAATTACATTGCATTTCTTTAAGGACAAATAGCGTGTTTTGTTTAAAACAATATTCATACATGTAACATAAGATGTATTAGTACTAAAATGTAAAAATGGAAACATTTTGTTTTCAATTTTACTTCTGCAGAGTAGGTGCACCTGCTGAAAAAAACATAGAAACATAGAAAGTGACGGCAGATAAGAACCATTCGGCCCATCCAGTCTGTCAAACCTCTGAATACTTTCCTTATCCTATATTGTCAGGTTCCAGACCCCGACACAGTGACTCACCTGAGTACCTGCTACTCGTGGGTACCGGGTCCAGCGACTCGTCTCCGGCCTTCTCCTCCGCGTGGCTGTATCTTGGGGGGGCGTGCTCTCACACAACTTTATTCGTCCCCGAGTGGAGACGGCGGAGTACGTGCTCTCTGGTGACGTCACGCTCTGAAGTAGGGTGTCCCCTGAGTGGCAAGTTTAAAACCAAGCACTGAGCATTGCTCAGCAGTGCTCAGTTATTGTGCCTTCATACCGTATCTATGAAGATGCTATTTCAAGCATGTTGATTACTGTGTACCGAACCTGGCTATTACTTGCACCTTGCTGACTTCCTGTGCCCCTGACCTTGGCAACTAAACGGCTCTCTTGATTCCTGTGTACCGACCCCGGCTATTGACTCTGGACTCTGCTACCTCCTTGAGCTTAACCTCATCTACTAAGCAGCTCACCGTCTCTCTGACTCCCATGTACCGACCTTGGCTAGTAACCCCGTGCCTCTTGCTGTTTCCCTGTGTCTTGCTTTCTGTACTCCACTACACCTGTCCACCACTCCCCTGACATATATCTAGCTTAGCCTTATGCCTATCCCATGCATCTAATATCCGGTGGGTCCTATTGCTAAACCCTGCCTACTGAATTTCTAATGCTGAAACTAAACATTAAATCTAAACACAGAACAGAGAAATACATACCTAGAGACTGGAGACGGAGACAAACATAACAAATGGGGGGGGGCATACCTTATAAAGGAAACAGAAGCTGAAGCTAAGAAGAGGCCTGAAACAAAATATCAGAAGTGAACGGCAGAGCACAAGGAAATCCAGGAATGGATTACAGCAAAGGGGGAACTGTAGCTAGACAGGGGAACTGTAGCGAGACAGGGGAAACTAGAGAGAAGCAGCTCCGCAGCCTGAATGGAGCCTGACAAAACCTTTGCTCCTCTAGCTTAATACTATGTCCTCTTGTTGTAGTAGTATTTTACTCCTTTTTAATAAACTCTCTTCCTTTATCGTGTTGATTCCCTTTAAGTATTTAAATGTTTCTATCATATCCCCCCTGTCACGTTTTTCTTCCAGCCTATATGTTAAGATCCTTTAACCATTCCTAGTAAATTTGATCATGTAATCCATGAACCATTTTAGTAGCCCTTTTCTGAACTTTCTCACGAAAAATTATAGTTGCACCAGCCGACACCTGACAGGCACCATTTTGTACCTGTGGTGACTGGAAATGTCCAACAACACCAGGTCACTGAGATCAGTTACAGACATATATACGGAAGACCTGTCAAAGGCACTCCGAAGTTAGAGCAAGGTGGCAATCCAATAATCAAGGTCAGTAGGTTATCCGAGGTCAAGTTCAGGCAACAATCAATAAGCAAGGTCAGTAGGTAATCCTACTAAAACCTCTGCCTCGATAAACTCACATGTATCAAATAACTCTTTTTTCCTAACTGAGGTCCCTTTCCCTCATTTTCATTTGTAAAAACTGAACAGAAATATTCATTCAGGCTGTCAGCTAGACCTTTATCCTCTTCTACATACCTTCCTTATTTTATTTCCGTATAGTACATAAGTGTAACCTCTAGCATACAGTATATAGAAGAAAATACCTTGACAAAATAAAATACCTTGACAAAAAAAATAAAAATAGCCAAACATTGAACACTGCTGAATTTGAATGTATTTGTGTTCTATTCAACAAACATGCAAAAAAGAAGATGTGATAGTAAGAGCAGTAGTGTTTAGCTACCTGCACATGTAGGAGCCAAATCTGACCAATCTCCTGATGCTTGGCACAGTACTGACTCTGGTCCTTGTAACAAAAACCCCTCTTCACAATGAAAGCTGCAGTTGGAGTTATACTGAAATATGCCAAATGTGTGAGAACATTTCATCAGTCCATTAGGGGGTCTCTGTAAAGACTTACATGATACAGCTGAAACAAAATAGAAGCCAATGGATTAAAGAAAGCAAATGGTACACACAGGGCCGGCCCTGCCATGGAGCAGAGTGAGGCAATTGCCCCAGGCGGCACTTTTGAAGAGGCACTTTGCCGCCCCAATCGCCTTTTTTTTTTTAAGCGGAGGAGAGAGAGGGGCGCCGAGTAGTTTTCGCTTATCAAGTTTTCAGTACCCGCTCAGCGCCCCTCTCTCCTCTGCGAGCCCTCTAGCTCAGTCCCGGTCCCGGCTTGTAATGCTGAGTGACGGAATATGACGTAATTTCCGGCGCTCAGCGGTGAAGCAGTGCGCACCGCGGCAGAGCGGGGAGACTCGCCGCAGGACTGCTGGAAGGTAAGTGAAGTACAAAGCGGGGGATAGTGTAGATAATAGGGTGGAGGCATATAATTAGAAGGTAGGGAGAGGAACGGTAGATAAAGAGCAATGGCGTCGGCAGGGAGGGGGGCGGCACTTCAAACTTCTCCCCAGGCGACACTATGTCTTGGGCCAGCCCTGGCTACACACTTCATCAACAAAACAGTAAGAAAATTCCAATCTAAAATGAGTGCTTGTATTTTGGGGTAAAAATAAATGTAGTACTAAATAGTTGATTTCATTACTGAAACATGATATAAGCCACACGTTGTATGTTTAACGTTTCTTTTTGAGTAATTGGGTTGGATATTGTTTTGCCTTAAATCTAAAAAAAACATTTTTACATATGAAAGCTGAGTTCAGTGACAGCAAGTTGCAAACCTTTTTCAAGAGTCATATTTGTGAGTGATTACAATTTTAAGTTGGTTCATTTAATTGGGAATTTGGCTTGAATAGAAAAGTAATGTGGCCTCACTCAGCTGCCCTAAAATATGATATAATCCTAACTTAACTACGGATATTTAATAACTAACAGGGGTTAACATATAATGTGTATCAAGTGTAAACCAATATGTCTGACAAATTTCCCATGATCGGCATCACAGTTTTGTACCGTGCTTTAACCTCTGTGGGCAAGCAAGCATTCTATTACCATATTTGCTCGATTATAAGACGAGGATTATAATCGGGGTCGTCTTATAATCAGACCTCAAATAGGTCTAACTATGAGACTAAGATCCAGATCCCCCGCAGCGCTGCAGGGGACCTGGATTCTCCTGTCTTATGCCCCCCATTTAACCCCCCCCAAAGCTGCAGCAGAAGTTGCCTACGTGAATCGCGTAGACGTCTACCCGCTGCCCTGACTACACACCAGGGAGTCAGAAGCACTAGTAAGTGGAAGTGGAAGAAATAACAACAGTCACACAAAGGGTCTGCAATTGGACTAAACGAGCAGTAATCTGCTCTGAAAGGTGTGTGTGGATAGTATTTTGTCTTTTTATGTTTATACTGCCATTTTATACTCTTGATGTTCTATGAGACTCTTTGTTATATCTTCCTTAATATGTGTTCCTTAATCATATGGGATATTCCCTTACTGCCTATGTGAAAGGTAACATTTCTTCTGTGCTCACAGGGTGCATTGTCTATACTGAGGTACTAAGTGTGTGGTGCTGCTTAGTTAACATTTGGCGCTTCGTACGTATATCTCTTCCTTAAATTAGATAAGTACCTTGACACGCAGGAGGAGAAAAATTCCATTCGCCCGAAGATGTACATTCCATAATGTCAGAACCATTTAAAATGAATCCACTCTCACAGTTGAACTTACAAATGGATGTATAGCTAAAGTTATTAATGGGATGTGAGCAGTTAGTCCAAGCATAATCAGGAATTTCTGGAGCCAAACATGCAACAACTAAAATTAAAAAATATCAATCAATGAAGATGTATAATCAGTGTGGCAAAAGTAGCATTTCTGTATAACATAGATTATCAATGTATGTAGGAAAAGGAAATACAGATAAACAAGCTTTTTCCTGCTACGTTTTTGAAATTACTCAATAAAGAGCACCCTAATTTTAACTATATAACTGCACATGGGTATGGTGTTATCTGCAAATGTATAGTTAAGGAAAAAAATATTTGATCCCCTAATAATTTTGTAATTTTGCCCACTGACAAAGACATGATCAGTCTATCATTTTAATGATATATTTACTTGAACAGTGACAGACAGAATAACAACAAAGAATCCAGAATAACACATTTCAAATAAGTTACACATTTCAAATAAGTTACACTCTCTTTAAGAAAGTGCTCCTAATCTCATGTTGTTACCTGTATAAAAGATACCTGTCCACAGAAGCAATCAATCAGATTCCAAACCCTCCATCATGGGCAAGACCAAAGAGCTGTCCAAGGATGTCAGGGACAAGATTGTAGACCTACACAAAGCTAGAAAGGGCTACAAGAGCATCACCAAGCAGCTTGGTGAGAAGGTGACAATAGTTGGTCTGATAATTTGCAATTGGAAGAAACACAAAATAACTCTCAATCTCCCTTGGTCTGGTCTCTATGCAAGATCTCACCTCATGGAGCTTCAATGATCATGAGAACGGTGAGGAATCAGCCAAGAACTAATCGGGAGGACCTTGTCAATGATCACAAGGCAGTTGGGACCATAGTCTCCAAGAAAACAATTGGCAACACACTGAGGCGTGAAGGACTGAAATCTTGCAGCACCCACAAGGCCCCCCTGCTCAAGAAAGCACATGTACAGGCCCATTTGAAGTTTGCCAATGAACACCTGAATGATTCAGAGGAGAATTGGGTGAAAGTGTTGTGGTCAGATGAGACCAAAATCAAGCTATTTGGCATCAACTCAATGTGTTTGGAGGAGGAGGAATGCTGCCTATGAATACAAGAACCCCATCTCCACCATCAAAACCAAAACACACAGCCAAGGCAACAAAGGAATGGCTCAAGAAGAAGCACATTAAGGTCCTGGAGTGACCTACCCAGTCTCCAGACCTTAATCCCATAGAAAATCTGTGGAGGGAGCTGAAGGTTCGAGTTGCCAAACGTCAGCCTTGAAACCTTATTGACTTGGAGAGGATCTGCAAAGAGGGGTGGGACAAAATCCCTCCTGAGATGTCTGCAAACCTGGTGGCCAACTACAAGAAACGTCTGACCTCTGTGACTGCCAACAAGGGTTTTGCCACCAAGTACTATGTCATGTTTTGCAAAGGGGTCAAATACTTTTTTCACTGAGTAAAATGCATATCAATGTATAATGTATTTGAAATACGTTATTCTGGATTTTTTTTGTTATTTTGTCTCTAACTACCAAATTATAGACTGATCATGTCTTTGTCAGTGGGCAAACGTACAAAATCAGTAGGGAATCAAATATTTTTTCCTTTGCTGTAAAACTTATGCGTTATACTCCTTTTAGAACTTAAAAGTAAAAAAAAAACTGACTCAAAATGAGTCCTTAATACTTTCATGACAGGCATAATTCATTTTTTTAACATTGTTAGTTTAAACATGATGTCCATTTTTACTGTTCAATGTACTAACATAAATTACATTGCATTTCTTTAAGGACAAATAGCGTGTTTTGTTTAAAACAATATTTATACATATAACATACGATTTATTAATACTAAAATTTAAAAATGGAAACATTTTGAAAAAAGATAATAGGTTTTTACATTTAACTTCTGAAGAATAGGTGCACCTGCTGAAAATAAAACAATTTATGTTCAGCAACATCCCCCAAGCATGGTAATACTCTGCATCACTTCCTTTTCCAGTTTTTTTGTACCCTTACTACGTTTAGGTTGGGAGGCAACAAGGTGGTTTTTATATTCCAAGTAGGAGAGGTATAAGGACAATTTTGTCTTTCCTGATCATCATCCTATCTGGTTGTAGTACATCTGTGATCTATATATCAACACCAATAGAAGAAAATATCTTGACAGTAACTCTCAAGCATATGTTTTAATTAAAAAAACAAACATGCAAAAAGATGATGTGATAGTAAGAGCAGAAGTGTTTATCTACCTGCACATGTAGGAGCCAAATCTGACCACTCTCCTGATGCTCGGCACAGTACTGACTCTGGTCCTTGTAACAAAAACCCCTCTTCGCAATGGAAGCTGCAGTTGGAGTTATACTGAAATATTCCAAATGTATGAGAACATTTCATCAGTCCATTAGTGGGTCTCTGTAAAGACTTACATGATACAGCTGAAACAAAATAGAAGCCAATGGATTAAAGACAGCAAATGCTACACACTACATTAACAAAACAGTAAGAAAATTCTAATCTAAAAATATGGATTGTATTTTGGGTAAAATTAAATTTATTACTAAATTGTTGATTTAATTACTGAAACATGATATGTTGTTTGTTTAACTTTTCTATTTGAGTAATTCTGTTAGATATTGTTTTGTTTTAAACCTAAAAAACAATTATTTCATAATAAAGCTGAGTTCAATGACAGTAAGTTGCAAACCTTTTTCAAATTGGTTCAATTTATTGTGGATTTGCAATATTATGCTATGTTTTTATTTATTTTTTCAATTTTTTAGGTCAAGCCATTGTTTCACAACTTAAGGACCATGGTTATATTACAATGTTTTTCAAAATGAACCAGGGAAGTTTTCATATTTCTTTCTGTCTTCATTCAACTGTGATTTCCCTCCAACTCCCTGATATGATAATTTTATATAGGAACCATCATTTATTATGAGAACATCTAAACTCCACACTTTTCACAGTTTCACCTATTAAAACTATACAAAGCCAGTGCAAATGTGAAAAAACATACACAAAAATACACTAAATTTTCATCCAGCTGCTTCTGACGACCACTTTAACATCTTCTTACTCTTCCCGAACTTCTGCCAAAATGGCAGCATTTTCAATGATGTCCTCCCACTCAATTCTCCAATTTGGGGGGGAGTCACCAAAAGTACTGCAATTTCAGTGGAAGTTCACTGAGTAGGGAAAGATGTTGGTGCTTTTGGTGTCATCTTCTCTCCCAATCGAAGCATTGTCACAAAACAAGGCGTGAACATCCGCACAAATGGCAGCTCTTACATTGACATCTTCTCGCCCAGTTTTCCAATCGGGTGGGAGGAAGTCACCAAAAGTTCACCTTACGGCGCCACTATTTTGGCTGAAGTTCACTATATTATGTCTAATCCTCCAATCAGACGACATCACTGAAAGCGCCACAATTTTGCCCTAAGGTAAGCTTCCTCCAAAATTGGAGGAACATGTGAAAGGACGTCACCAGAAGCACTGCCATTTTGGCAAGAGGTTTGCACCAGGTTATGTCTGTGGAGATGCGGCCAAAGATAGAAGAGAGAAGATAAAAGAGAGAAGAAAAAAGATAGACAATTCAAGTTAAAGAAGAACAAGAAGATGTGGAAGCGGAAGTAGTCGGCAGAAGCAGAACTGGTCAGCAGAGAAGGTAGGGAAACATTTAGAGAATGTGAGAGAGAGCTAACAAGAGCGTGAAGGAGTGAATGTGAGCACCGAGCGACAAATTTTGTTTCCAAATTAAAAATGCCCACTGATTGTCGTCCCAACCAAAAGGGAAAAAACTAACCAAAAAATTACCGTCTTACCGTATAAGACGACCCCCCAAATCTTAATATTAATTTAGGAAAAAAAGAAAAAGCCTGAATATAAGACGACCCTATAGGAAAAAAGTTTTACCAGTAAATGTTAATTCATTTAAACTATTTATTTAATAAAAGCTATGATTGAGAAAAATATTTTGGTTTTATTTCCTTCTATTTTCCAACCTGCCCCCCAGTTATGCACATCTGCCCCAGAAATGCCTTATACCCCCTATATGCCACTGTGCCCCATGATATGCCTTTTAACCCTATATGCCACTTAGAGGGTTAAAAGGCATATTATGGGGAAGAGTGGCATATAGGGAGGTTTAAGGCATTTCAGGAGGCAGAGTGGCGTATAGAGGGTTAAAAAGGCATTTCTGGAGACGGAGTGGCATTAAGGGGGTTAAAAGGCATTTCACAGAGCACCCTGCCTCCAGAAATGCCTTATGCCCCCCATTTAACACCCCCCCGCCCCACTTACCGGTACTTCTGAGTCTCCTGTCATGTAGCTGGGGCAGCGTGTAGACTTACGCTGCAGCCGAGAGGAGGCGTGGCTAGCAGCAGGGGTTGTCTGCGTGCATCGCGCAACATTCCCCGGCTGTCAGATATCAGAGTTCCCCGCGCCGGCGCCGGTGCCGCACCGGTGCAGGGAACTCTAATCTTTGACAGCCGGGGAAGGTCTGCGCGATGCACGCAGACAACCCCCACTGCTAGCCACACCTCCTTCCGGCTGCAGCGGAAGTTGTCTACGCGAATCGCGTAGACATCTACATGCTGCCCCAGCTGCACACCGGGGACTCTGAAGTACTGGTAAGTGGGGCGGGGGGGTTGAGACAGGAGGACCCAGATCCCCTGCAGCTGCGAGGGATCTGGATCTTAGTCGTCTCATAGTCAGACTTTGAGGTCTGATTATAAGACGACCCCGATTATAAAACGAGGGGTATTTTTCAGAGCATTTGCTCTGAAAAAAACCTTGTCTTATAATCGAGCAAATACGGTAGTTCGAAATGTTTTTGGCCCATTTGCCTTTACATGTCTAGTATTTACTTATATATTTGGTTGTTACAGGGCTAAATATGAATGTTGTTTATTATTGTTTAAAAAAAATTGATATACTAGGAGTTGGGCTCCAATGACGGCTAGAAACAAACAAAAAAACTGCTGAACAAGTAGATATTTTTTTAACGTTGGCACCCTCAAGGTGTTTTACTAGAGGCATTTTAACACTTTTTATTTACCGAGTTTTGTGTCAATCTGTGTCAAACATTGCAGTATAAAAAACATTATATACAAAAGCCTTAATGGATCCAATAGAAAATAAGCCAACTCCCTCCATAAACTGAGAAATACAGTGTCCTCCACTAGTATTAGCACCCTTGGTAAATATGAGCACAAAAAAAATCTCTATTGTCTAACCCTTTCATCTTTTCTTTAAAAAATCCACAAAATCCACTACTCTCACAGTTATATAACAATTGCAAAGAAAACACAGGTTTATAAAAATAAGAAAAAATGTAATATATGTGTGGCCCAATTATTGGAACCCCTATGAATTAATTTAAGGACTATATATTTTAAGCACTGATTTTAAAGTTTTAAATACATCTGAGTGACTAGGAACAGAAAACTGTTTAACCATGCCTTCCTGTTTCACATGGGTATAACTGTTAGGTAACACGTAGGCCAAATTCCCTTAGTCATTCATCACAGTGGGTAAGACCAAGGAATATAGCTGTGATGGGCAGCGAAAGATTGTTGAGCTTCACAAAATGGGAAGTAGCGATAAGAAAATAGCAAAAGCATTGACAATAATTAAGAAGTTCCAGTCAACTGGAAATGTTATGACTCATCCTTGAAGAGGACATGTGTCTAGATTGTGTCAACGAACAATGAAAAGGATGGTTCATGTTTCTAGGGATCATGGCTGGAGAATTGCATGTGTTAATTGCGTCTTGGAGTAGTCTCCAACGCTACAATCTGACTTCACCCATTTAGTGTACCCACACATGTTATATATTGTTTTTTTTCAGGGCAAGATGGGCTTTCTTCAGATACCATATGTTTTGATCATATCATCTTATTTACTATAAAAAGAATAATAAAACATGGTGAAAATTGAAAAAAAAACACCTTTTATGACTTTTCTTTAAAAAATCTTTTACTCACCTACAAAAAGAAGTAAAAAAACTAGCTAAATAGATTCTACTATTTGTCCTGAGTTTAGAAATACCCAATGTTTTTATGTTTTTTTGCTGTTTTTTGTAAGTTATTGGGCAATAAGTACAAGTAGCGTTTTATGATTTCCAAACCCTTTTTTTCCAAATCTGGTCATTCTGCCTCCATCTACTCTTTGGAACATCTTTGAAGCCGGTTAACGCAATTAATCCCAAAATGCTGGTATTTTAACCCTTTCCATGCACTAATTATACAAACTTCGTAATAGTAATTTTTTTTTTCACACGAATTGTAATTTAGTCATAAATATAAAGGTCCTGGTATATGTCACTGTCAAACAACGCTCCAATATGTGTTCAGCAACATCTCCTGAGTATGGTGATACCCCACATGTATAGGTTTGTCAGATTGTTTGGCTGGTAAAAGGCTACTTTTGGGACATGCGTAATTCAGGTAGTCATTTGGTCATTCTGCCTCTATCTCCTCTTTGGAACATCTTTGAAGCCGACTACTTCAATTTACCCCATCAAACCATATATTTTTGAAAACTAGACACCACAAAGTATTTCAATTGCTGGTATTTTAACCCTTTTATGCATGAGATTCTACCACCTGCCTTTGCCAAAATTTAATTTTGTATTTTTTTGTGTTCAGCAACATCTCCCTAGTGCAGTGATACCCCACATGCATGGGTTTGTCGGGTTGTTCGAGATTTAAAATCCCACATTTGGGAAGTGCGCTTTTTTTCTCTAATTTGGTCAGTCTGTACCTATGCCCTATCTTTGAGCCCGGCCACTCCAATTAACCCCATCAAGCCATTTTTTA
This sequence comes from Spea bombifrons, assembly GCF_027358695.1. Lineage (NCBI taxonomy): Eukaryota > Metazoa > Chordata > Amphibia > Anura > Pelobatidae > Spea > Spea bombifrons. The sequence continues at coordinate 15,083,025 of NC_071092.1, read as the reverse complement.
TTAAATTAGACACCCCTTGGGTATTTGAAGTGCTTTTATTTTAACTCTTTCTATGTTGAGATTTTTTTAGAAATTTTAGCACTTGCGCAAAATACCGTATTTGCTCGATTATAAGACGAGGTTTTTTTCAGAGCAAATGCTCTGAAAAATACCCCTCATCTTGTAATCGGGGTCGTCTTCTAATCAGACCTCAAATGAGGTCTGACTATTAGACTAAGATCCAGATCCCCCGCATCGCTGCAGGGGACCTGGATCCTCCTGTATGGTAACCTCAGCTGCTGCCGGTGTCTATCACCGAGCGCCGGCGAAAGTGCCGGCAGCAGCCGAGGTTGCATAATCGCGTACCTTCCTGCTCCCGGGATAGCCCGCCCACTGTGGGGAAGCAGAGCCGGTTGGGGAGATTCCTCCAGAAGCAGGACCGGAACCCGGCGGTACTGCGCTGTCCCAAAGCAGACCTCTTCAATTTTCTGGAGGAGGCGGGGCCTAGCGGGGTCACACAGCGTCATGCTGTAATCCCGTGGGAGCCGCAGCAAGCGCCTGCTGAGGCATCACGGTGAGTGAAGTGCCTGAGTGGGTAGGTAAGTGTCTGGGTGGGTAGGTAAGTGTAAGTGTCTGGGTGGGTAGGTAAGTGTCTGGGTGGGTAGGTAAGTGTAAGTGTCTGGGTGGGTAGGTAAGTGTAAGTGTCTCAGTGGGTAGGTAAGTGTCTGGGTGGGTAGCTAAGTGTCTGGGTGGGTAGGGAAGTGTAAGTGTCTCAGTGGGTAGGTAAGTGTAAGTGTCTCAGTGGGTAGGTAAGTGTCTGGGTGGGTAGGTAAGTGTCTGGGTGGGTATATTAGTGTCTGAGTATGTAAGTGTCCCCCTATATGCCACTCTGTCCCATGATATGCCTTTTAACCCCCTATATGCCAGAGTGGCATATAGGGGGTTAAAAGGCATATCATGGGACAGAGTGGCATATAGGAGGGTATAAGGCATGCCTGGGGGCAGATGTGCATAACTGGAGGGCAGGTTGGTAAATAAAAGGAAATTAAAAACAAACAGTTTACATGAATTATTATTTATTTACTAGTAAAACTTTTTTCCTATGGGGTCGTCTTATAATCAGGCTTTTTCTTTTTTTCCTAAATTAATATTCAGATTTTGGGGGGTCGTCTTATAATCGAGCAAATACGGTAATAAACTTTATTTTATTTTTATTTTATTTTTTATTTTTTTTTACACATTTTGTTGGTACTGGATGGTTCCTCTGGTGACATCACTGCATAATTATTTTTAAATGTTAGCACTTTTCTTTTTTTTTTAGCATTTTTTTTTTAATATTTTACTAATCAGATTGTGATTAGAAAGCTGGGCTCCATTGACTTGCATGGTTGAATGCAGTACCTGTATTCAACCTGCAAGTGGAGCCAGAGTTCTCTAGAGGGTCTGGAGACCATCTAGCGAACTTTTTCATCTATATTATTTTTTTCCTTGATTGCCTACTAAACTCTTTTAAAACGGGTGTCCGCCGCCATACAGTGTATGGCGGAAGTGGACGCCCTGGAGAGGAGCCAGACATGGCCCCTGATGCCGATCTCGGCGTTACTGAATGCCTTGACATCGAGGCATTACAGCAACGCTGTTTAAGCGACTAATGTGATCGTAGATCACTTTCTAAGCTTATTTAATTTTTTGACGGTTCAGGACCGTCAAAGGTCGTTAAGTGACCGTTTTTCCGTGACGGTCAAAGGTCATTAAGGGGTTAAATGAACGCAACACTGCCTCTGTCAGAAAGCTTAAAATGGGCAGTGGTTCCTGCAGGACAATGATCCAAAACACACGTCAAAATCAACACAAAAATTGTTCACTGAAATGGTTCATAGAAAACCTGTGAACTAAAGAGGAGAGTCCACCAGCGTTGACTTCAAATCTTGAAGGATCTGGAGAGATTCTGTATGGAGGAATCCCTTGTCATGTATTCTCATACCTCATCAGGCATTATAGGAAAGACTTAGAGCTGTTATCTTGGCTATATAACTATTGGATGTTTTAATAATAATAATAATAATAATAATAATAATAAGTTACATAAGTATTGCATGTTTTTACAACTTTAGTAAGAAAAAAACTGTTGTTTTAGCATAAAGAAACCCACTACACACTGTGTGTTAATAATTATTACTTAGAGCAATTCAAAATGATGCTGTATATGTTTGATGAACAAAAAATTATTGTGGCTATTCCTTCTTATCAGAATGTATGATAACGCTAATGCTTTTGAAGAAAGGAAAAATATTAATGTTAAAGTTAAAATTGCATGGAATGCCTTGTTTATGGTCATCCTTAAAAAATCTGTAGGTTTACTCTGCTTTGCAAATGTAGGCCACCCCTTACATTCTAAATGATTTGAGAAATTATTTTAACCACACGATTAATATTCAGTCATTGGTAAATACAGTAATTTATTGTTCCTTTATAATAGTAAAGTTAAGATTTGGAGACTTGCAATACTAATAAGTATACTATCCTGCCTGCAAAAAAGCCGTTGGGAAGTGATCGTAAAACATTCACATCTGTTTCCTTATTCTGTAAGTTTCTTTCTTTTCACAATGTTGCAAAAGATGCTTGATTTCAAAATAAACCATCTTAGAGACCGATAAGAAAGACAAAAAAAAAACGTTTTAGAACATACCCTTACCTTCACATTCTGGAATGTCTGTTGTCCAGTTTCCATGTTCTGAGCACTGCAAAGTACTAGCCCCTCTTAGCTGAAATCCATCATTACATTGGAATGAGCAGGATGATTTGTAGGCAAATTGACCAGCTGTGTGGCTACAGTTTATATTCACCTCTTTTGGGACAGGATATATATTCTTGCACGTTATTACTGCAATAAACAGAAGTAGGAACTAAATATTATTTAGTTGCAAGAAACACAACCACTGAAAATTAGTATTTGAAAAGAATTTACAAAAATATAGCAAAAATATAGCAATCACAAACACAACTACAATGGAATGAAAGTTGCCTTCTGGGTGTTTGACATAAAAACATAACCAATAAAAAACATAAAAAAATCAAATCTGGACTGTATTGTCAGAGTAATAAACTACTGTATGTTCAGCAAAGCCAGTTGATTTTGGTGTTTGTTTTTATGGGAAAGGTAAGTAAAACTAACTACGCTCAGATCAAGGAACGTACTACTTTTGGAAACAATTGAGATATACCGTATTTGCTCGATTATAAAACAAGGTTTTATTCAGCGCAAATAGAGGTCTGACTATAACTGATCCAGAGCCCCCCAGCGCTGCAGGAAACCCGGATCCTCCTCTCTGACAGCCTCTGCTGCTGCTGGCACTTCCTCTGGGGGGCTTCTATGATGGAGCACTGGTGTCACATGACCTTCCGGTGCTCAGTCATAGAAGCCCCGGCGGAACGGGCAGCAGAGGTTGTCTACGCATAGACACCAGGGAGTATGAAGTACGGGGGACAAGTCTGGGGAAGCATTGGTAAGTCAGGGGGGGGGCAGAGTGGCATATTGGGGGTTAAAAGGCATTACTATCGGCAGAGTGGCATATAGGGGGTTAAAAGACATTTGTGTAGGAAGAGTGGCATATAGGGGGTTAAAAGGCATTTCTGTAGGCAGAGTGACATATAGGGGTTTAAAAGGCATTTCTGTAGGCAGAGCGTCATATAGGGGGTTAAAAGGCATTTACGATACTTTATTTTGCCTTCTACAGTCTATGTTAGAGAAGCAACACATCTGCTTACTTTGAAAATGAGCCCCATCATGATTAGGCTTAAAAGGCCAGAACCAAACTTATCAAGAAGATTTTGGCATGTAGAAATGCCATCCCCAAAAATCAGATAGACACATAGACAAGTCCTAAAATGTAAGGTATAAAACTGAAATGACTACTACATGAGAATCAGGTAATTTTAAACATGTTATTTTAAACTTGTGTTAGATATTAAATCTACTACCTACCTCTCTCACAGTGCCGTCCATAGAAACCAGGATTACAGTCACATGTATAATTTCCAATAATTTCGACACACATTCCATCTTGACTGCAAGATGAAGCATTGCAGTTGGCTATGTAAAAATAATAATAGAAAATTATATGCTTCATAATTTGCAAAATACTACTCAACCTTTCAGCAAATTAAAGTGAAATTTAGGTGTTTCAGCCGCACCCATTGCTAACAGGTGTATAAAACCAAGCACATAGGCATGCCATCTCCATAGACAAACACTGGCAGTAGAATGGGTCCTCCCGAAGAACATTAAACATTCCAGGTATCATAGGATGCCACCTTTGCCACAAATCAGTTTGCAAAATTTGTGCCCTGCTAGACCTGCCCCATCTGCTATTATTGTGAAGTGGAAATGTCTAGTTATAGCAAGTGGTAGACCATGCACATTTGCAGAGCAGGAATGACAAGTGCTGAAGAGTGTAGTGCATAAAAATGATCTGACCTCTGTAGCATCACTCCAGTGGATCCTGGGTGTCCTGGGTTGACCTTTTTCCTCGGGGAGAATATCCAGGTGTTTCTTTTTGTTTTTAAATTCCAAAAGTATATGTCCTTTTTTTATAAAATAAAGTGCAAGTGCTTGTGTGAATCAAAGAAGGTTGTGAAGTTAATTATATTATCATGTGTGAGTATCAAGTGAAATGTATGGATTGTTTTATGAAGATAACTCTATGTGACCCATGATTAGATATATCAATAAATAAATAATTTATTACGGGACACAGCCGTAAGGATTGGTTAAAAAAGAAATCTATACATACGTCTAGAGTCATATTCAGTCTAATAGTCTATTAAAATATTTAAAATCCGTAGAAAGTCAATAAAAACGTAAGGAACTAAGTCCGTAGAAAATGTCCAAAAAAATGTAGTAATAATCCTTGACGCGTTTCGCCACGATATGGCTTCCTCAGGATATTCTTCCCGAGGAAAAAGGTCAACCCAGGACACCCGGGATCCACTGCAACTCTGGATAACTTATCAGAAATGCCTGAAACATCCATCTGAATGTGCATATATGTGTAGAAAGATATCATCCTATGGTAGATGTTTTTCTCTCTTCTATATTCGTCGGTGTGGACAAACCGGGTTATACAACAAGGAGTTTGTTTTTGGAGGCCTGAATTACTCATACGTATTGTGGGTGTGACCATTGGATGTTTTAATTTGCTTCCTTGGGTTATTGACCATACTACACTATTGTTCCGTATATGTCATTTTTTTGTTTTCTAAGCCACTGAGATCGTTTGTTACAAGCGCCATTAGACAGAAGTCTTTTTCGAATTGAAAGTCTGATGGACCAATCTGAGTTTGGCAGATGCCAGGAGAACTCTACTGAATGGAATACATTGTGACTACTTCAAATTGTGGTGGAGGAAAGATAATGGTATGGGGCTGCTTTTCAGGGCTCGGGCTGGGCTCCTTAGTTCCAGTAAAGGGTAAAATGTTAATGCTACAGCATACATTGTATGCTTCCAACTTTGAGCGAACAGTTTGGGGAAGGCCTTTTCTGTGCCCCAGTACACAAAGCAAGGTCCATAAAAACATGGTTGGATAAGTTGAGCTGGAACCGAGATTGCGAGCCAGGCCTTCTCATCCATTATCAGTGCCTGACCTCACAAACGCTCTACTGGATGAATGGGAAAAATCCCACAGAAACAGTTCAAAATATTCCTTCCCAGAAAAATGGAAGCTGTTATAGCTGCAAAGGGGGAACCAACTACTTATTAATGTCTATGTACTTAGAATGTGATGTCATCAAAGTCCCTGTTGGTGTAATGGTCAGGTGTCCAATACTTGTGTCCATATAGTGTATATATGTTCAACCAGGCTATAATTCAGTCTTTTTAAACTTGCTCCATGAGTCGCCGATCTTCAAGTATATTCCCCTGGAGAAACCATAGGAGCGACTATGGGAAAACGTGGGGAAACGTTTAGCTTTTTAGACCTGACATAAATGTATTGATACTGCAAATCTTTATTGATCTTAAGGAGTGTTATCTAGGGACTTATTATGTGGTTTAGGTGTCTAGGACTCAGTGATTAGGGTATTACAGCTATGGAATCTTCTCCATTTAGAGAGTAATACAGAAAGGAACTGCTTTGGACATCATTTACTGTATACCATCATTAGGTTTTATAGTATATAAGCAATAAAGGTTAAGTTTAGGATTTCATTTTCAGTTTTGCTATATAGGGAAAAAAGAAAACACCACTTTTCTTAGGTTTCACAGACCAATCTGTATAAATATGCTATGTTCTGGAAGTTACAATTTAGGGCCTATGGCTCCCTTTCTTTTAGAATTGATCAAAATTGTGTTAAAAAGTACTTTCTAATACCCATTTCTGATGACATTATACTTCCATTACCTAGGTAGCACAATGCTGTCTTTTTATTGTTACATGGCTCATCATTCCATTTTCCATTGTCTTTTTGACGTTTTATGTACATTTCCACACAGTCCTGCATTCTCCCTTTGTTATTTGGCTCTAGAGGTGCCCAGTTTTCTGCATCCTTTGTCAAAGATTTGTTAGTTCCAACCCAAGTCCAAACCTGATTTACTTTACGGATACCAATCCAGTAATAATCTTTGGAAAAGGGCAAGCTTTCCTCCAAGTATGAGATTTCCTCCTTATTCTGAATAGCCACCATGTCAGTATAGTGGGTTCGGCACCATGTACGGGCTGTATCCCATGTAAGAAGATCAGGGCCAACATGATATGTCCACGCAGATACTTCTACACCTTTCAAAAGACCTTAAGTGGAATATACAATATGAGAAAATATATTATATTACATACCCATATTCTAGTTTACATACATTATTTGTACATTATCATATTTTAAAGGTTGTATAAAATGAAAACAACTTGGGAAACATTTTGCATTTTATACATCAATGTATTTTGCAAATTTGAGTTACAGGTATGTATTATGCTCTTAAGGCGGTGTTCTCAACATTCTGAACCTTAGATCAACCTAAACTATATTAACTTGCTTACTCACATTAGCTCAAATAGTGTTTCCTCATAGCACTGCTTATCACTGCTGTGGGTTTTTTTGTTTCCTTCTTCATACCCTGCAATAATTTCAACTTCGATCTCTTTATGACAGATATCTTCTAAATAATGTGTATGTATGTTTTATGCCTTCCTATTTTGTATTTTGTGCTTATTTGCAAAGTTGTGTTTGGCCTAAGTAGACAGGGCCATAATAATTCTATGGTGGAACCTGGCGAACACTATCTTGATTATTCACTGAAGTGATCATTTGCCCAAATGAAGAACTAAACAAAATAGTACTCCTTTGGCAACCTAAAATGATTTTGTGGTGAATATGCTAAGGAGTGACAACTTTCATTTAAAGTACATAATCTTTCTTAACTTAAAGAAAATAAGTCACTTTTTTCTAAACCATATACGTTATGTACACTAAAAAAGTCATTTAATTGTATTTACATATAATCACTATATATGTACTAGAAACCTACCTTATGAGTGCATTATGTGAAGAGCCATCATGGCGTTTTTAAGGGTTTATATGAATATGCATAAACCATTAATAAAGTTGCTTTGTATGGGAGGCATGCAAAGAAACGAGAAGACTACAGAAATATTTATATGGGCGGCATCAACACAGTTTTGACCATTTTGAGTAATGCCTCTACTCTGATGCAACAAAACTCCTAGAAAGATATATCCTTAAGAAAAAGATTAATAAGAAACGTAGTATGACATGTATAAAAGAAACGTATGGATAGGTATGACTAACTTACCGCAACTAACAGCAGCAAAATATAGCAAGTTGAGAGACTTCCAACAACAACCAGTTCTGCCCCAAAGAGTGTAATCTTTCTTTGACTCCTGTGAGTTTGAATAGTGAGTTATGTTTTCATTGAACACATACATTATCTTATTCATTTGTTTGTACGAAATAAGATTTATTTTACCATTCTGTATGAGGAAGAAATTTCCCACTCAATTCTACTTCAAAATCGTTATCTACATATTAACTCAAAAAAAAACATACAAGAAAGAGATAATACAGTATACGGTATGCTCAGTAATGATATGTTTGTACACTAATAAAGATTCACTTACCCAATTAATTTACATTCACAAGCAGAATGATGAAAATATAAGAAATGGACAAAATTATTAAACCTAATGTCATCCTTAGCCAACAAGAAGTAGCTTCTTTCGTGTTAGAGGATTTGTGCACATTTTTCACATCCATGTTATTTATGTCTATTTGTAGCATGTGCATACATGCATATTTAGACCTTTGATCATAAGTAATCTGAATAAAAATATCTGGTAGTTCAGCAAATTATTGCCTTCTGCTTTCTATTTGTTGTTGCTGAGTGGATTAGGAGTTAACTGGTTTGATATTAACACGTGCTATTTATATAAGGTGATAACATTCTGATAAACCTGATACGATCATGCAATGTGCTATGTTTCACCTATTGTTCTGCACCAGTCCATGTGTATGAGCATGGATGTGTAAGTGTGTGTGTGTCATCATGCATATGTAGGTGCGTGTGTCAGCATGGATACGTAGGAGTGTGTGTCAGCATGGATATGTAGGCGTGTGCGTCAGCATGGATACGTAGGAGTGTGTTTATGGTGTTACTGTGACGGTGACCCATACTCCACACACTTGCACTAAAACACCCTCCAAACACAGCAAGTTTAGTTGATGCCAAATAGCTCAATTTTGGTCTCATTTGGCCACAACACGTTCACACAGTTCTCTGAATCATTCAGATGTTCATTGGCAAACTTCAGACAGTCCTGTACATGTGCTTTCTTGAGCTGGAGGACCTTGCGGGCGCTGCAGGATTTCATAGTGTGTTACCAATTGTTTTCTTGGTGACTATGGTCCCAGCTGCCTTGAGATCATTGATAAGATCCTCCCGTGTAGTTCTGGGCTGATTCTTCACCGTTCTCATGATCATTGAAACGTCACGAGGTGAGATCTTGCATGGATACCCAGACCAAGGGAGATTGACAGTTATTTTGTGTTTCTTCCATTTGCAAAGAACCACACTAACTGTTGTCACCTTCTCACCAAGCTGCTTGGCAATGGTCTTGTAGCCCATTCCAGCCATGTGTAGGTCTACAATCTTGTCCCTGACATCCTTGAACAGCTCTTTGGTTTTGTCCATGACGGAGAGTTTGGAATCTGAATTAGTGACTGATTGCTTCTGTGGACATGTGTCTTTTATACAGGTAACAAACTGAGATTAGGAGCACTCCCTTTAAGAGAGTGCTCTTAATCTCATCTTGTTACCTGTATAAAAGACACCTGGGAGCCAGACACCTTGCTGATTGATAGGGGATCAAATACTTATTTCACTGAGTAAAATGCAAATCAATTTATAACTTATTTGAAATGCGTTACTCTGGTTTTTTTTGTTGTTATTCTGTCTCTCACTTTGCAAATAAACCTACCATTAAAAGACTGATCATGTCTTTGTCAGTGGACAAACGTACAAAATCAGCAGGGGATCAAATATTTTTTTCCTTCACTGTATATATTAAGGGGGATAAAGTTTACATATAAAAAAAGCCAAGTGTCTTGGCAATATCCTTTCTCCATAAAAATAAAAAGTCACACATGTTCCATACAACAGGTATTTTCGGGAAAACAATTTATAAATTGAACCAAATAGCTAAATTACCTTAATCTTGATTCTACCATTGAAGAATTTTTTTAAAAAAAGCGTGAAAAGTGAATGTGTAGTGTTTGTGTTTTTATAAGTTACTACAGCAGGCTGTAGTGATTATGATGCTTGGATTAATACTTTAAGAAACAAATTTAAATGACTCATGTATCATTCATTTATATGGTTTACATTATATTTATAAAAAAAAATGTTTGTTGTGAATGTTGTATTATTTCTTTATTTAATTTACCAGTTTTCTATTGTTTACAAAAAAGAAATGTATGAGTTTCTGTTTTAACACTTTAATGGCAATTAAAAGATTCAATTTGTGTTTAAAAAATTGCTGTGTGTGTTCATTTTACTTATTTCCATAAAAAGGCCCACCAAAATCCTCAGCACCAGGCCCAGGTTGCTCTTAATCCGGCCCTGTATAAGTGAACATATTACTGATATCCTAACATATAGATATTGGAAAACATTTTCACCTGTTATGAGAGTAATCTGGCTTACTTTAGTTTTATGGAAAAGAGCATGTCATCTCTTATCCAGGAGGCCGCCTTTTTTGGAGACATTCATTTTTACTTTAGGAACCAGGACATGCTTTTGCGATGTTTATTTTATATTTTAAGTCTTTAAAGTGGGGGTGCAGCCTATAATCGGGGTTTAGCGCAGGAATGCGCAATTCGTATCGTCCGACGCCCAGGACATGTAGTTCCGGGTGCCGGAAGGGTGTATCTTTTTTTGCTTTTTCATTTAGCCCTGCTGCGGGCAAGCAGCTGGGTTAGGATCCAGATCCCCCGCAGCGCTGCAGGGGACCTGGATCCTACTCTCCAGCAGCCGGTGGACGTCTGCGTGACGCACGCAGACAACCTCCACTACTGGCATTGGTGGAGTGACATAACCTTCCGGTGCTCCACCATAGAATCCCCGGCGGAAGTGCCGGCAGCGGAGGTTGCCTGCACGCATTGTGCAGAAGTCCACCGGCCGGCCCTCCTGGACACCAGGGATCCTGGGGGTGTATTATTAAGTCTGGGAGGGTGGCATATCTGGGGGGCAGAGTGGCATAGCTGGGGGGCAGAGGGGCATATCACGGGAGCAGAGTGGAATATGTATAAGTAAGGTGCATTATGAATTAAGGGGGACCTTAAAATGGCTATTGGTTTTGCAAATTTCTGTTTGTATATAACATATTCTGACTAACTGCATAATAGATACCAAAAATACATGTATTCCTGTTTATTAGGTAAAATGCTGTTTTACCATTACACTGTGTACTTTTTCTTTAATGATACATTTTTGTTTAAAGTATCACCAAAGTTTTAGGATGCGGCCTATAATCGGGTGCGACCTATATTCAAGCCAATACGGTATATATCCAGAGAGCACTGCAAGTGATTTTGCCACCCGCAAGATGGCGGCGCATCCTTTAAAAAAATAACAAAGTTGGAAAAGTTCGCTAGAGGGTCTGCATACCCTCTTGAGAACTCTGGCTCCACTTGCAGGTTGAATACAGGTACTGCATTCCATCATGCAAGTCAAAAACAATAAAAAAAAATATAGAATAAAAAAAATAAAAATTGTAACATTTAAAAATAATTATGCATCAGAGGAACCATCCAGTTCCAGCAAAATATAAAAAAAGTCCAAAAAGAATAAAATAAATAAAAAATAAGTTTATTATTATGAGCAAGTGCTAAAATTAGCGCTGTATCTTCCCAAAAACCTTGACATGGAGTTAAAGTAAAGGCATTTCAAATGAGGGAGGGCTGTCACTGATCTCAAGCTGTACAGAGTCTCAGTTTGTGTGGGTGGATGAAAAATTAAAAAGCAGAATTATGGTTAAGGAAATAGTGTAAAAATGCTGAAAAATTATCAGATCTTTGGGCACAAAACACCCTCAATATAGAAGTGGTTAAATTACATAATATATACAGTTAGTCTACATTAGAATAAGGAGTGACCTTTTCCAGTAAAATGATTTTGCCACATTCAGCATGTGGTTTGTCAGGGATCTCTTATAAACATTAATTGGGGGGTGAAGTATGGCGATGGAGCGAGGAGTGTACTGGAGTATTTGGCACCCAGGGCAGATTCTGTATGTGGCACCCCCACACACGCAAAATTTAGTGTTGGAAAGAATATTTATTTTACAAATTTGTAAACTATATGTGAACTGGAAAAAAAACTAAGAAAAATAAATTAACTTATAAATTAAATAAGTTTAAATAAATAACATTCACTGATATGGTACAGCATTACCCTCATCACTATATGCTAAGCCAGACATTGAGGTGGTAGGCCTCTGCCCACCTCTAGCACCAAACTTACCTCTGCCCCTAAAAAAGCCTGCCTGTGCCACCTCTGCCCCTGAAGAAGCCTGCTTGTGCCACCTCTGCCCCTCTGAAGAGCCTGTCTGATGAGTGGCATCCGGGGCAGACCGCCCCCCTTTAGGTACGCTACTGGATGCAGCAACGCTTCTCGGCCTTTTGGCTAAGATCAAGTGTAGTACCCTGTGGGAATGGGGGAAACACTTGATCCTCTGGCCTTAGGGCCGGGAAAGCATGGAGCCCGAGGTGTTAAATTGCCCTGGCAGTAATGCTGGAGTCACCGTGTGCAGTATCGCACGCTGCTGCACACGGTGAGCGCACGTTTTGCACTTGCGGCCTTCTTGCACCTTCTTCTCCTTGCACCATCAGGTCTTGGGAGTCAAAAACGTGGGAACAAAAATCGAAAATTCCTCGCAGTGAGTTCAACATAACCGTGTAAGCCAGAAAAAATTAATTGGCACACGTGTAAAAACATAGTGATGTATAATTTAAAACAAATAAATAAGGGCAGGCCATTTCTGGCCTAGCCAGGTTCAAAAATAAGTTCAGACATAAGGAGGATTAAATAAATGCTGGGCCTGTTTATATTTTTTTTAAGACAGGCATAACAGAGAAAAACAAATCAAAACAAAATCGTTGTTCTTATAAACTAAACATCGTTCTCCAACCTAACTGTGGTTGGACTGCTTTTCCGTTACATGTAGCAACAGCACTTAGTACTTTAGCAGCTCTCGCTGCTCTCATGGAGTCACATGATCTCCTTGTGCTCAGAACAGGAGGCTATTTAACTACCCTTTTCATTAAATAGTGAATGCAGACAAGTACTAATGAGAGTGTGGTGGAATCCCTAACTGGATTCCCACCTGCTGTTCCACTGCTGCTCATAAACTGTGGAGTGGAGCACTGGCCCGCCCTACACTCCAAGTGCTTCACCCCAGGGACCCAAAAATACAAAATTTATCATGAAAGCAACATTCCAAACATTTTCCTGGGGCTGATAAAAACTACTGACAGTAGCCACCCTGCAAAATATAAGGGTATATATACACACCCTCCATTATTATCCCATGCTTTCTGTCACAATATCTATATCTATCTGTATATATATATATATATATATATATATATATATATATATATTTATCCACACACTCACTGCCACCTTCATTAGTTACACCTGCTCAATTGCTTCTCAACACAAAAAGCTAATCAGCCATTCACATGGCAGCAACTCAATGTATTTAGGCATGTACATGTGGCATCAGAATCGGAAAGAAAGGGTATTTAAGTGACTTTGAACGTGGCTGACGGGCTAGTCTGAGTATTTCAGAAACTGATGCCAGTGAGCGTGAGTTGTGTGGACAAAAATGCCTTGTTGGTGTCAGAGGAGAATGGGCAGACTGGTTCAAGATGACAGAAAGGCAAAAGTAACTTAAATAACCACTCGTTACAACCAAGGTAGGCAGAACACCATCTCTGAATGCACAACACGCTGAACCTTGAAGCAGATGGACTACAGCAGCAGAAGACCACACTGGGTGCCACTCCCGTCAGCTAAGAACAGGAAACTGCGTGATGCCATCATGTCTATATGGACCAAGATCTCTGAGAATGTTTCCAGCACCTTGTAGAAAGTATGCCACAAAGATTGAAGGGAGTTTTGAAGGGAAAAGGGGGTCCAACCCGGTACTAGCAAGGTGTATATATATACACAAACACATATACATATATCACTCCTCCCGCCCCTGCTTACCTCTCACCGTTGTTCAAAGTGGTTCAAAGTGGATACACTATTAAGCATTCAGAGTCAATAAATATAACAGGTGCTTTTATCCTGATGTCTTATCTTCAAATTTTCCTGGTGGGGAAGATACCACCTATTTTGCTCTATGTCAGTGAGCACAAGTCTTTTATTATTTTATGTTAATGTTATACATTGAGCACTATATATTTTTTGTTTTATCTATATAGACTTAAGGTGGGATCTTCTTTTTGCACCCCTCCAAGAAAAGCACCTTGAATATATGCCAGAGTGGGGATTGTTCCACTCTGTGCTGTTTTTTGGGAGTCAGATATGGTCTCTATAATATGTGAGTGTACATTTACATATTCACATTTTATCCACAGCACTCCAATATATTACACTATATTTCTGTCTTTGTGTGTACTCTGTAGTATGTATCAGGGTGCTTTCATACAAGCACTAAAACAGAAATGTATCTGCCATAGTTCAGCTATACTGAATACTTTGACCTTGTTATATGCAAAACGATTTATTAATTTTTCTTGCTACATTGCCAAGTCCCAAAAGTATGATGGCACAGTATTTTTAGCCAAGATTATTATTATTATTTTAGCTATATAGCACTGTCATATTCTGCAACACTATACAATAATATTCTACAATTAGCATTGTGCTGGAATTTTGCAGTACAACTAAAACATAATAGTGCACTGTATATTGCACTAAAATGCTATTGTCAAATAACTTTAGCATATTTACTACAATAGGAAAGTTACTATTAACCACAGGTTCAAAATATCACAAACAAGTAATTTAGGATTGTTCTTACCATTTAAAGAACTGTCATCGTCGAAAAGAAACAAACAAATTCCTCTGTAGGTGAATATACTTCCTCTAAAAGCAGAAACACTTGTGTGAATTTTTCTAGACTTCTGTAATGTTCTTTCTGGTAAAAAAATGGGTGTGCCATCACATAAAGAGATTTTCCTTCTGTTAGTGCCACTTAGATCCCAGCTGGAGCTATTAAATGTTCATACTACTCAATGCTATCACCCTATACCACTGGTTTGTTTAGAAACAATTACCATTTATTATTATTGATTTATGTAGAATTACATAATAATAATAATAATTATAGTCTGTAGAATTATAAAAACAACTATATAAACATATTGTGTCAATGTTAATATATGAATACATAATATTACTTGAGGGTTAATTTTCAGATATTGATTTTATTAATGTAGTAAGAAAAAATGCAGCAGCAAAATATGTTACCGCTCTGCTTGTTTAAGAATTAGCTGAAAATGTGTATTTAACCTTGAGCTATTACTTAGCTTATCTTATACCTAGTGATTGCTGTTGAAGATATTTCAGGGGCATTTGTGAATAATTTTGTTTGTGAATGTAAATTCTCACAGCAAATAACCAGTTTACTATTAATTATTATTGATTTAGTGGACATTTATACTGCAAAGGTCTGACCTCCATAGTGAGCTAAAGCGAGCTCTGGTATTCAATGTCATATCCCAGTACTCTGCAGGAAGAATGCCCCCAGCAGAGGTGAAGGCCCCATTGCCATGCTAGGTCTGGGGCAGCTAGGGGCACTGCCATGGGTCAGACCTTTTTTATTGGGGATGACCTCAAAAAATACACCACTGTCACCAATAAGTATAAAGTAATGAAATGAAGAAATATATAAATTCTGGAGCAATTTAACAAAAATGATATATTACAAAAAAATATATGTATGATTTTATATTTTTGCAAAATACATCTCTTTTCATACTTCTGGAAAAAAATTATACTCTCACTCTCTCTTAGGCCGCATTATTTTTAGTTTTTTTTTTTTTCTTGGTTTTACTAAGAGAGAGCATTTCACATTTCTGGGCTTCCTGCATCAAAGTCTCTAGGCTCTCCTTTTTCCTCTGTTTTTCCACAGGATCTAGAGCTATTTTCTATTACAATAGTACAAAAGAAACACATGCAACATTAAAAAGGGAATTTCATTTTGAAGTACCCCCCTGCCAACTATTTTACTGGCAACTTCACTTGCTGAGGAAACTTTTTTATTTTTTGGAACTTTGGGTCCTAATGGCCCTATTGAGAATATGGAGCAGTATAGTGGAAGGAGCATGAGGTGGGGTGGGGCATGGGGTTCTGCCTTTAAGTTTGTACTGGTCTCTGAGACACAATACATTGTCCTAAAATGACCACATACTACAACAAACAAAATAAAATGTAATTACTATTACAGCACCATCTAGTGACACAACATGAATGTAAAATGCATTAAAATGCCCACATCATACATAGACTTTAGAAACAATCTTATATCTACAAATGATTAAAAGAAAGCCATATGCATACATATCATAATGTACTAGAACAGTGCCATATAGTGACGCAACATAAATCTAAACAGTTTGATCATGCCTACATCAGTCATAGACCTAATGTGAAAAAACTACTATGCGTACAAATAATAAAAAAAAATGAAACTCAAATGCATACATATACCACAATATACACGTGAACAAAAATAAAGGCTAAATTCAAACAGTGTAAGGATAAAAATGAGTAAACCACTAAAATGAGAATGCCATCAAGGACAAAGTGAAAATAAAATTCTATTATGTAGTTATTATTATATTAAGGAAAACCTGAAAAGAATAATAATTGTAAATTTACTAAGAGCAGAACAAAATTAAATCAGAGCAACCAAAAGACTGGTCTTACCAAAAACGAAGTTTGAAAAATTGTATCCAAAAAGAAGATGAAATTATGTAGATATCTCCCGGACAGTCATAGGGAAGGATTTAAATCCACTGAACAATCAATATAGAAAGGAAAAAGGGGAATAAAAAAGTAATTTAATAGCTACAAATAAAAATCTGGGGCTATAGTAATCCCAGGAAAAATAGAGAGAACAAAATAACAATAAACTTGATGGCCCTTTATAAACAATATAAGGGATAAGCCACAGAGTAAGTGGCATACAAAAAGTTAAAAATGGGGCAATAGGAGGGGTATGTAGAGGTTGGGAAATACACTTCTATACTTGCAACCTAAGCCCTATCCCTGCCTACCTAAAAAGTGATAGCTTCTGGGTACAAGTGTATAAATTCTATCCTTCAAGCTGAAAAGACCTGCTATCACTGAGACCTAGTGAGGGATACTTCCTATCCATGGATTAAAGCCTCATTTCTAGAAAGAAGTACTTCTGTCCATGGGCACAGGATGATCAGATATCAAAATTCCAATGTGCACCTGAAATTAATAAAAAATTATAACTTTTTAAAAACATTTTATTGATATATATAAACACACTATTTGGACAAAAGTATTGGGACAACTGACCATTACACCAACAGGGACTTTTATGGCATCCCATTCTAAATACGTCATTAATATGTAGTTAGTCCTCCCTCTGCGGCTATAACATCTTACACTTCTCTGGGAAGGCTTTCAAGAAGACTTTGGAGTGTTTTGAGGAAATTGTGCCCATTCATCCAGTAGAGCATATGTGAGGTCAGGCATTGATGAGGACGAGAAGGCCTGGCTTGCAATCTCTGCTCCAGTTCAGATTTTTAAAATGTAATAATGTGACATATTAAAAAAAGTTTTTATAATATAAACATAAAAAATTCCTCAACAGCAAAATTTTAACAAATGTCTAGCAATTTTTGAATGCTTTACTGATTTATTTATATGTCATCCAGAGGCGTATATAGGGTATGGCACCTATGGCTCGTGCCATAGGCGCCATTTGAAGGGGGCGCCAGTGAGCGGCTTTTAAACGCTGTCATTTTTTTTTGATGCGGAGGAAAGAGAGGGGCGCCTAGCAACTTGACAGTGCCTTAACCAAAATAACAGACTTGGAGGACAGGAGCAGAAGGAACAATGTTAGGATATGGGGCATCCCTGACTCTATTATGCCTCAAGAACTAGAGGACTATGTTAAGGCCCTTATCTGGGCTGTGTTGTCCACCGTCTACCAAAACCCTCCTCTGCTTTTAAGGATGCTCCCAGAGATATGATCGCTAGGGTCCATTATTACAAAGTTAAGGATAACTTTTTAATTGCCTTTAGGAGAGCAAAGATCCCTGCAGAATTTCAAAATATAAAATGTTTCAAATTTTTCTGTCGACGGCACCACGTATGGGGGAGGGGCGACCCCTGGCGGTGGATTCAAGAACTGGCACTGAGCTTCACTCAGTGCTCAGTTATTGAGCTTGATGGAGCTATTTAGTTAACGCTGCAGTTTTGTATTGGATTCTTGTTACTGACCTCTGGCTTGATTTTTGCTGTTCCTGACCTCTCCTATCCCGACCTATTGGCTTATTTTACGGACTTTGTAGCTCTCTCCCACCCTGACCTTTGGATCTGCTACCAGACTTTGCTTTTTTCAGCCAACCTTCCCCTGTCTTCAGGAAGGTAGCCTGCATACTGAGTTCCCACCTTGTATCCTACAGCCTGACACAAGGACATGATTATTACATCTGCAAAGGGGGCTATTACCGTAGCTGCACTCCATCCATCGTGATTCATTGTATAGCATATCTCAATTTCTGTCGGGGATTCGAGGTGAGGAACCCAGTGTGCAGGATACCTCACAGCGGTGAGGACAGATGGCAATTCAGCAAGTCCAGGAATAAATAGCCAAATAGCGTAAACTGTGTTTATTAGCCAAGGTTCAGGAACGGAGAAATCAGCATAAACGATATTCAATAGCCAAGGGTCAGGAATGGAGAAATCAGCATAAACGGTATTTAGTAGCCAAGGGCCAGGAACGTAGAAGTCAGCATAAACGGTGTACAAATAGCCAAGGGTCAGCAACAGGAATCAATAGAAATAATCAGCAATACAATAGAGCTCCGTTAGGCACAATAACTGAGCACTGAGTGATACTCAGTGCTGGTTTTTAAAGCTACCACCAGTGGTCGCCCCCCCTCCGTGCGTAACGCCGTTGACGCGCGTTCCCCGCCTTCTACATTCAGGAATCCACAAAGAGAGGTGGGGGCGCGCGCGCGTCTATACACAGACGGCAAAGCAGCCGACAGAGCAGCAGTGAGGACGGCAGCGGCGTGGGAACTGGTGCCCGCCATTGGGGGTACTCAGGTGAGTCGCTTCGTTGGGGTCCTTGCTGAGGACCCTGACAATTTCTTAGGCATTAATGTATTTATTGTAAAAATTTTACTCAGACTGCATAGAAACTTATGCTTTCTCTTGTGCCAATTAATATTTTTAAAATTACTTTTTCTTTACCCCTAACATATATCTTTTTCTTCTTGTCTGTTTACAATTTTTTTGATATAGTTTTTTTTTTTTTTAATAACAGTAATATGGTGTTGAAAATTATATCACATAATGTTAGGGGGTTAAATATATGGCATAAGAGACAATTGCTTTATAAAGAAGCCAGATCTCTGCAGGCTGATGAGGTTTTGGAGCGCTTTCTGTGCACAATTGGGAATTCAGCTTTCCTTCTCCTTGGCTTTCCACCCCCAGTCCAGTGGTGCAGCGGAATGGGAAACCAAGCAATAGAACACTTTTTGCTTAATCTCGGACCACCACAACAACTGGGCTGACCTGCTACCCTGGACAGAGTTCGCCCGCAATAGTGCTCTCAACGTGTGGGTTATCACCATTCATGGCTAACTATGGGTTTCAACCGGCCATGTTGCTTGATACATTTGTGCCACAGGGCATTCCCGCATTGGAGGATCACTTAAGGGTACGCCAATCCACTTGGGTGCAGGTTCAGGACTCGCTCCAATAATCCATGCAACGTCAAAAGACCCAGGCCGATCGTAGGTGCTTGCCCACTACCACCTACCATGTCGGGGAGAGGGTCTGGCTGTCTTCTGGCAACCTTAACCTCCAAGTGCCATCCCAAAAACTGGCCCCACCGTTATGTCGGTCCTTCTGCAGGTCAACCCAGTGGCTAATGACTTAGATCTTCGCTCTAATATGCACATTTCAAATGAGTTCCACATTTTGCTCCTGAAACTGTTGGTGTGTACTCGCTTCATTACCTCATCCGTAGCCAGTATGTGTAAACAAACATGAGGAATATGAGATTCAGAGCATTATTGGTTCTCTTGTGTCTAGAGGCTACTTACAATATCTAGTTCACTGGAAAGGGTACGGTCCGGAGGAGGGCTCTTGGGTCCCCGCTACTGATGTTCATGCTTCCACCCTCCTCCGTCTTCCATACACATTTTCCCAATAGACCAGGGTACTGTCAAGGTTCTCAGCCTTACCCTACTCCTACTTGCTTTCTGCTTAGTAAACAGGTACACACCTCTACTTGATCACTTGTCAATTAGCCAGCCCCTTTTTGCTGTGTTCTGGTTATTCAAGCTGCTAGGTTCAGTACTTCACTGTCCTTACGTGGTTTCAGACATGGCATTCCTGCTGTTGCTACTTTTGATTCTGTTGATTCTTGTGTATGACCCTGGTTCCTGATCCTGGCTTCTGTTCCTGACTCCACAGCCTTCTGTGTTCCTGACCAGGCTTTTCTGACTACCTTTTTTGGCTTTGATCCCTCGGCTGTATTTTTGACATTTTCGGATTATTTTTACATTTATTTTTGTTACTCAATAATAATAATAATACAATCAATAATAGGATTACTACATGTATCTAGAAAGGAGCTAAACCTAGAATTAGTAGGGTGAAACTACCGTATTTGCTCGATTATAAGACAAGGTTTTTTTCAGAGCAAATGCTCTGAAAAATAGCCCTTGTCTTATAATCAGACCTCAAATAGAGGTCTGACTATGAGACTAAGATCCAGATCCCCCACAGCGCTGCTGGGGACCTGGATCCTCCTTTCTGGTACCCCCCCCCAAAACTTACCGGTGCTTCTGACTCCCCAGTGTGTTGTCCGGGCAGCGAAGGAAGGACAATAGAGTTGATCTGGCTACAGCTTACTTCACTTATTGAGGGACTGGATAGCTAGGAAATCCATTTACACGGATGAGAAAGAGACCAAAGCTTATAGAAGCCTTATGTTCCTATTGCATGTCAGATTAATTAATAGGTTTACTGTATATGTAAATTAATGTATCTATATCATGTAATTAAGACAATATTTATCTATTAATGGAGATTCAAACATGTAACAATCTATATTTTATAACAATAAAATGATTGTATATTCATAATTTAGCTATTTATGAATTTAAGGTGATTATTGTTTAATAATACTATAATATAATAATAAAATAATCTCTGGTACACTTCTATAAATATGTATGTATCCATATATCTATATATTATATGAAGTAAAATCTGTCCTTGTTAGAGGCCCATGCTGGCTATTCTGCGCTTACCACTGTTGCCATGGCAGCGCCGATACCGCATCTGTTTTGGTTTCATCTAAATATTTATGGTCTTACTGGTTTATGTTTTGCCTCTGGGGCTTCTGTATTTTTACATAAAACTTCCACATTCCATTTGCAAGTTAATGTAATTTAATGATGGATGTGTGATTCTTGCAGGAAAGGTGAGATCTTGCATATCTTTACTTTTGTGTTATTCCAAAAGTCACCTTTCCAGAGAGTCGTTGCTTTTCCTCTGGGGCTTCCATGTTTCTCTGTTCCACTTGCAAATTAATATGATGATGGATTCATGATTTTGGTGGTATAGCAAGATCTCAAGATATTCTTAGTGGGTAAGATGTTCTCTCTATTTATTTATGGAGATCTATGTATAGTGATTTTTGGGGGCTTTTAATACCCTCCATTTTTGTGTTTTTTGTGTATGCTGATTTATTATATCACAATTTCATTGTAAGCAAGAGCGGAGTTAGGAAACCAACTGGAATGGGCAGGGGGAAGTCAAGGCATATGCTCAATAGATAATGCCCAGCAATAAAAACACTGTGCAAAATATAATGTAGGCACTCCAAACTTATCTCAGCTTATGTAGCAAATGACAAAGCAGAACAAGGTGCATACTGCAGCATTGTCTGCATCAAAATAGGCATATACTAATAAAAGATGTATTGCACTCACTCTTTATTCTTAAGCACGTAAGTGTGAACTGTGTTAAGCTGTTTTTTTTTTGTGTCAGATGTGGTGTGTTTTGCCCCATGTGAACACTACTAAACGCTTACAAGCATTGGGTTGACCCTCAGTTAATATAAGTAACCAGTTTTTGCTCCATGGAGATCAGATGAAAGAAAATTCTCCTAACATTCTAGTTAAGTTGCCAACTTAGAAGCATCATTGGGGAACACTGTGCTGAAGGAAAACTGTGAGATCCTGAGTCGGGATGAACTTCCATTAAACTTTCTAGCCGTGTGAACACAAATCTATGCAGCTGGTAGTCAGGGCTGCGCCGATGCGGGAGCACGGGGTGCACAGAACCCAGGTGGCAGGGAGTGGAGTGCAGAGAGGGGCGTTGAGTGGTGGCTGGAAATGTTCTCCTCCGGTCCCTTCCACCACCTGGCTCTGCGTAGTGGTGCCATTGCTTGTTGAGGAGCTCTGGAATATCACATCACATCCTAGCACTCAGCAGTGAACCCGTTCACCATGAGAAGCAGCAGTGAGTACAAGGCCTAGTGCTCCCATCACAGGACCTCAGCAAGGTAAGTGAATAAGATGAAGGTGGGGCATAGTGAGAAAGGGTAAAGTTAACTAATGAGAAAAGAGAAATCTAAGAAGTCCCTTGTGTGCAACCTGGGTGCTGACAAGTCCTACGTGTTAGAGCTGGTGTTTGTACTTTCTCCAATAGAAGCCTTGAAGGAATGGCGCAATAAGATAGACTTTTTACTCTTTTTGGGTGGACAATACTAGCTATATGTTTCCCGTTATCCCTCCCCCTTGTTTCTTCTTGATGATATGCTGTTTGCACACATATTATTATTGAGAACCTACTTCTGCGGATTTTTCAACATCCTACAGGGGTTAAAAGAAATTCCCCCATTGGACCAATGCAGTTATACTGCAGATATCTCAAACACATGCCCCTCTATTATTTCTGAGAATATGGTGCATTTTTACTGTGGAAATGGAAAGCTATAGTGCCCCAAATATCAGCCCAGTAGACAGCAACTGGCATTTTTCAACATTCTACATGGGATTAAAAAAATTCTCCCATTGAACCAATACAGTTACACTGCACATATCTCAAACACACCCCCTCTATTATTTCTGAGAATATGGTGCATTTTCACTGTTGAAATGTAAAGCTATAGCGCCCCAAATATCAGCCCCGTGGCAGCAACTGGCATTTCTCAACATTCTACAGGGGGTTAAAAAAATTCCCCCACTGGACCAATACAATTACACTGCACATTTCTCACACCCCCCTCTATTATTTCTGAGAATATGGTGCATTTTTACTGTGGAGATTTAAAGATATAGCACCCCAAATATCAGCGCAGTACTTGATAAATGTCATATTTCAACATTCTACATGGGGTTAAAATAAATTCCCCCATTGGACCAATATATTTACACTGCACATATCTCAAACATACACCCCACTATTATTTCTGAGAATATGGTGCATTTTTACTGTGGAAATTTAAAGCTATAGCACCCCAAATATCAGTCCAATAGACAGCAACTGGCATTTTCCAACATTCTACATGGGGTTCCAAAAAATTCCCCCATTGGACCAATACAGTTACACTGAAAATATCTCAAACACACCCGCCTCTATTTTTTCTGAGAATATGGTGCATTTTTACTGTGGAAATTTAAAGATATAGCTCCCCACATTTCAGTCCAGTAGACGGCAACTGGCATTTTTCAACATTCTACCCATCCCATTTGCTATGTATTGGGTTGATATTTAGGGCACTGTATCTTTAAATTTCCACAGTAAAAATGCACCATATTCTCAGAAATAATAGAGGGGCATGTGTTTGAGGTATCTGCAGTGTAACTGTATTGGTCCAATGGGGGATTTTTTTTTAACCCCCTGTAGAATGTTGAAAAAACCCATTTGCTATGTATTAGGCTGATATGTGGGGCGCTATATCTTTAAATTTCCACAGTAAAAATGCACCATATTCTCAGAAATAATAGAGGGGCATGTGTTTGAGATATCTGCAGTGTAACTGTATTGGTCCAATGGGGGAATTTTTTTTAACCCCCTGTAAAATGTTGAAAAATCCCATTTGCTATGTATCTTTAAATTTCCACAGTAAAAATGCACCGTGTTCTCAGAAATAATAGAGGGGATGTGTGTTTGAGATATGTGCAGTGTAACGGTATTGGTCCAATGGGAGAATTTTTTTAACCTCCTGTAGAATATTGAAAAATGCCGGTTGCTATGTAATAATGAGGGGCATGTGTTTGAGATATCTGCAGTGTAACTGTATTGGTCCAATGGGGGAATTTTTTTTAACCCCCTGTAGAATGTTGAAAAATCCCATTTGCTATGTATTGGGCTGATATTTGGGGCACTGTATCTTTAAATTTCCACAGTAAAAATGCACCATATTCTCAGAAATAATAGTGGGGTGTATGTTTGAGATATGTGCAGTGTAACTGTATTGGTCCAATGGGGGAATTTTTTTTAACCCCATGTAGAATGTTGAAATATGACATTTATCTGGTTCCGTCTAAGCTAAAATTAATGTATCCTAATGCCCTCTCCACCTGTTGGAGATGTAACAAAGCTGAGGGAACATATCTACACATTTGGTGGGAATGTGGAGAAATTAAAGACATATGGAATAAGATGTATGATTTACTGGACTACTTATTAAAAACAAAGATAAAAAGATCACCAGAGGTTGCATTATTACATTTAAATTGGCCTTTTTTACAGAAAAAAGATAAATTATTGCTAACACATTGCCTAGTAGCAATGAAAATTACGATCGCCAGAAATTGGAAATCCTTTGGATCTCCTATATGGAAACATTTTATTAACCAATTACTTTTTCAAATAAAAATGGAAAGAGCAATCAGTTGGCCTTTTCTAAACTCATGGAAAGCTTTCCAGTGCTGGGACTTTTGGTATAAAACATTTGATGAATTAGTAACAACCCTATAAGTGCATCTACCGATTGTCTTGATCGTTTGTTTTGTTTTTTTTTTCTTTTCCGTATATGTTATAAATGAACACTATAGTGATTCCCTCTGAAAATAAGTGGAATCAACCTTGAATAAGGAAATTTTCGAATTTTTGTATATTATATTTATTTTCGTATGTACTCCTTTTATATATCAAGTCTTAAATGTTTGTATATGTTTATAAATAAAATAAAAAAGATAAATCAAAAAAAAAAAAGAAATATGACATTTATCATGTACTGCGCTGATATTTGGGGTGCTATATCTTTACATTTCTACAGTAAAAATGCATTGTATTGTAAAATATTATTTAGGGGCGTGTGTGTGAGATATGTGCAGTGTATTGGTCCAATGGTGGAATTTTGTAAAATCTGCAGAAATGCTATTTTGTAATATATGCAGAATTTGCTAGATATGAGCGGATATTTACCTTTAATTTGTGTAATAAACGTATCTAATTTTGTAGGGAGATATATCTGTGTGAGAACTCTGCAAAATACACTCAGAATTGTAACATTATATGATTATTATCACATTTCCAGGAAAATGCGTCTGATGGCATGACCACTGATTTGAAAGTGTCTGATAGCTTGACTCCAATGTATTGTATTAAGCTACTATGGTCTGTGGTGGCTACGACCTTCTGAGGCAGAGCACTAAGAGAGATTATCGGGTATTCCGCTCGAGTTAGTCATGGAGTGTGCAATGGCAGCAATCTTTTTCCATCTCAGCTAGGACTGACCGCGCTGCATTAAACGGTATTAAAAAAAAGCTGGCGATCAGCTAGTGTGGGTGTCTTGCTGCATAATAACCGACAGGTGACATTCCACTGAGTGGACGCCTATTATTATTATTATCATGGTCATCGCCAGTTTCATACTACATATTTATAATACCGCTTCATGCGCTGAGGCACATTAACGACTTTCCGTTACGCCCACCGTTTGAGCATAAACTATCAAAGAAACTTCTTCCGGTGGCACGTTCCAGCTATTGGAAGTTAAAGCCGCTCAACACCGGAAGTACTGCAGTGGAAGCTGGAACGCGTATGCTGGTAGCCAGATCACGTCGCTGGCGCAGCGAATAAGTGCAATATAATCAACGCGTTTAGTTGCTGTATGTCCCTTCCTAATTTTCAGCCATTATATTGTCAATAATGTATTCTGAAATAACTTGAGTTTGTTCGTGTACGGTAATTTCATAGCATCTGAGTAATCGCAATATAATACACAAGACAGAATCCAAGGTCTGTCTGTCATCGCGCTCCTAAAGATGATCTGTGTGCTACCAGGGCTATACATTGGAAGTTCCAGTGACACAACAGATCCACAACTGCTACGGAGAGATGGTATCACGCATATACTGACTGTGGACAGCGAGACACCAAAGAATGTGGACTCATTCCACGTTAAGTTTGTTCATGTATTGGATGACTCTTGTGCTGACCTCCTGAGCTGTTTACCGGCATGCTTACACTTTGTGAAAGATGCTCTGGGGACATCGGGATCAGCTGTCCTTGTTCACTGGTGAGTTTGTTAGCTTTACTTTTTTTATTGATTTATGCCTGAAAGCTTCTGAAAAAGATTACTATTTTTGATGCATTTGTTTATTGGTTATCTTCTAGTCCCGAAAACTAATAATTTCTGCTTGAATTACTTAAAAAGACAACAGTACTTAGAAAACAATGACAGTATTATGCAGGCTGACATATATACTTGTCAAAAATCACTTTAAACTAGGTATAACTATAGCAATACAATCCTTTTCATAATACTATATTTTTTTCTTCAAACTTTGTCAGTTATATGATATATATATATAAAAAGGACATGTAACAATAAATAGTTTATAATTATTTTTTTCCTTTTTATGTGGCCCTAATAATTGAATAATCAGCCCTGTTTTGAGAATAGAGAAAAATGTTCATGTAATCCACAATTCTACAGTAGATCCAAAGTGAATTTGTTTATAAATATTGGTGTGTTGCATCACTTTACCAACGCTAGTCACTCTTACCAGAATATGATGTATAAAGAGACTGTCTGCACTGTTTATACATGGTACATCTGAATGAAGAAATCAAAGTTGCTAAGATGTTAAAATCTGCAAATCCCAAACTTTTGTGCCATATTGATCGCCATAGGGATATCCATTACTGACATCTATAAAAAAAATAGGCCGGCTCTTGTCTCAAAAATGTACATAAATTTCAGCCCTTGCTGGTATTCATGCTTTTTTAATTTAAAAAGTTTAGTCTGATATTTAAAATTAGGTCCTGTTCAGACAAGATATGCTGTAATTCAAACTTTGAAATCTATTTGTCCCAATGTGAACTCAAATTGATGGGGGAAATCCCATGCAAAAGATAGGATAACATAAAGTGCTAAATCCAGTATTGTAAGTTTTTGTGTTGAATTAAGCCTCCTTTATCTGCAGACCTAGAGATCTGCTCAACCACCACCAAGTTAATTCTTTATGGCAGTACTGGTGAAGCCATTCTATTGTTTAGTACAAGCAGTATGTCTGTCTGGTACAGGTCTGTCCACACGACCTTGCTGGAATATTGCACACTGTGTGAGCAGCTCCAGTTGAGGCAAATGTGTGAGGAAGCGTGACGGTGTAAGTATCATTGTCCTAGTGTGAGTGTGTGTGACAGGATGTTTTAATGTGTTTGTATGTGCAATTTTTGTGAGTGCGTTTTGATTCTGTGTTAGTGAGTTGTGGGGTGATTACGTGAGGATGTGTGAGTGTGGATGTACCGTATTTGCTCGATTATAAGACGACCCCCAAAATCTGAATATTAACTTAGGAAAAAAAGAAAAAGCCTGAATATAAGACGACCCCAAAGGAAAAAAAGTTTTACCAGTAAATGTTAATTCATGTAAACTCTTTTTTTTAATAAAAGCTATGATTGAGAAAAAGATTTTTTTTGTTTTTATTTCTTGTATTTTCCAAAGTGTCCCCTAGTTACGCACATCTGCCCCCAGGCTTGCCACACCAATATGGCACTGTGCCCCATGGTATGCCTTTTGACCCCCTATGTGCCACTCTGCCTCCAGAAATGCCTTATACCCCTATATCCCATTCTGGCATTTAGGGGGTTAAAATGCATATTATGGGGCAGAGTGGCATATAGGGAGGTATAAGGCATTTCAGGAGGCAGAGTGGCATTAAGGGAGTTAAAAGGCATTGTATAGAGCACTCTGCCTCCAGAAATGCCTTATACCCCTATATGCCACTCTGCCATTTAGGGGGTTAAAAGGCATATTATGGGGCAGAGTGGCATATAGGGAGGTATAAGGCATTTCAGGAGGCAGAGTGCTCTATTAAATGCCCCCTTAACGCCACTCCAGAAACGCCCTATGCCCCCATTTAACACACACACACACACCCTATACCCCCATTTAACTAACTAACACACACACACTCTCTCACACTCTCACTCTCTCTCTCTCCCCCTCTCTCACCCCCCTTCCCCCGCTCTCCCCCCTCTCTTACCGGTGCTTCCAGCCGGGGCAGCGGGTTGACGTCGCCTTCTGCTGCAGCCGGAAGGAGGTGTGGCTAGCAGCGGGGGTTTGTATGCGTCCGTCGCGTATACTTTCCCCGGCTGTCAGAGATCAGAGTTCCCCGCACCGGTGCGGGGAACTCTGATCTCTGGCAGTCGGGGAAGGTCTATGCGACGGACGCAGACAACCCCCGCTGCTAGCCACACCTCCTTCCGGCTGCAGCGGACGTTGTCTACGCGGATCGCGTAGACGTCAACCTGCTGCCCCGGCAACAAAGCAGGAAGCACCGGTAAGTGTGTGTATGATGGGGGGGGGGTTGGCTGAGACAGGAGGATCCAGGTCCCCTGCAGCGGTGCGGGGGATCTGGATCTTAGTCTCCTAATCAGACCTCTATTTGAGGTCTGATTAGAAGACGACCCCGATTAGAAGACGAGGGGTATTTTTCAGAGCATTTGCTCTGAAAAAAACCTCGTCTTATAATCGAGCAAATACGGTATATCTGTATGTATATTGGTATGTATGTGCCCCCCCCCAGTCAGTCTGCCCAACAAAGGCAACAGCGCAATAGTTTTGAAAACGTATTTTTAATTTCATACTTGAAATGGAAAAAGTTTCTCTGTGAGTTAGAACCAAAGTTTATGCTTGGTTTATACTAGAATCACACATCGGTGGGTTTTGGTCATAAGTACCGTAAAAAGGCTAACAAATCGCTTTCTTAATTTCTAGTCATGCTGGGATGAGTCGGAGTGCTGCTGTTGTTACAGCTTATTTAATGAATACAGAAAACCTTACATTTCAAGATGCCTACACACGACTGGAGATCATAAAACCTGATGTCAAGTAAGTTTTATTTTAAATGTTGCTCATTGGGATGTAAGCACACATAAATTCAGAAATAATATATAACATACACAAGGGCATATGCCCATCATTAAAATTACATGGCAAACATTTTTTGAGCACCTCCCCTCTGGTCTCCTACAGTGGCCTTTTCTTAACTTCTCCCCTCTAGTCTCCTACACAGGCCTCTCACAGCTCTAGTCTCCTGTAATAATCATTCACGGAGTGCACTAATTACACTATGATTGGCCTGTGGACATCATCAGGCATCCTGAGTGAAGATTACAGAAAAGATCTAACCATACTGAACTATCATCATCATCATCAGGAAGGAGAAGATGGAGAAGAAATAGAGAAAATGTGGAGAGTGAAGGCCAAAGTGGTCCCAGTGTTTATAGGTGTAATCCAGGAACATTAGAACACTCTGTCCAGAAGAGTGCAGTGCTAGGAACAGCCATGAGACTGCGTAGAACCCTCAAACTCCCAGGCTTTTGGTAGAGGTTCAGAGGTGGAGGAAGACAATTTTTTTTTTCTTTAAGCAGATTTTGAGTGTAAGCTTAATTTTTTTAGTTCTTTGGCCATTTTAAACTATAGCCATGTTGCTTTAGACAACAACAAAATCTAGCTCCAAATGGGGACTCTTTTAGGCTCTTTTAGTTTAACACAATAGTTATTTTTAGGGGCTGAGGACTTAACTGCAAACTTAATTTTATTATTCCACATCTCTAACCACTTTTCTGTGGTCAATTCAGGATTAATGAAGAGTTTGTCAACCAGCTGGCATTGTTTGAAGCAATGGGCTGTGAGGTGGATTTGACAAGTCCAACCTACAAGCAATATCGTCTTCAGAAAGTCACAGAGAAATATCCTGGTGAGTGTATTAGTACAAGCTGGTTTTTTTTAACTAATGTTCGTTTACCATTTGAATGCTGTTGAAATAGTTATATATTATATTTTAGGAATTATTTATCCATTGTGTATGTCATTACACAAACACTATACAAAGCAAGTAATGAACAGTATGCAATAGATAAACAAAATGAAAGGTCTGTCTTAGGGAAATAATTTTCTGCCTTTACATATAGGGAAGGATAGTAATGCTTATCCCTTCTATCAAGTGATGAGAAGGGAGTATAGGCTCCTATTTGGGTACCCTTTGGACACAATTTTTCAATTTCTTTTCCCATCCGTTCAGCTTGAACAACATTTTTTGATTCAAAAACATTTGTGTGTGTTCCCTGAAGTACTCACCCTTTACCAATAACAGCACCTCCTCAAGGTTAAGAAAGATCCTTGGTTGGTTTTGCACTGCAGGACCACCGCCACCAGCAAAAGCAGCACTGCACCAATGGACACACACATCCAGCAGCATGCCATGGGGCTCAACTTCTTAAAAAAAAATAAAAATAAAAATATGGAGCAGTTTGATTAATTGATGCCTCAGAGTAAGGATGGTGATATGGCAGCAGGTGCAGTAGTAGAATGGCACTAGGAGTAGACACCAGTACATGTCCAGCCCCACTGTACAGGACACTGTAAAAACACAATGTGTGTAAGCACAGTCAAATGCCTAATTTTCTCTCTGAATAATAATAATCTCTGAATCAGTCCCTGTAAGTGGTATTTATAAATGATATACATACACTACAGCTTCTCCAATCCACCCCACAACAGCACAATTTCTGCACTAAAATATACTGTTACTCCACACTCCAACTCTCATCAGTGTACTGACAAGTTAAAATGATATCAGTACAAATATCTAATGCTTATCCCTTCCATTGTAAATGCTGATTTGCCAGAGTGAAGAAAATAAGGAAAAATTCCTGCATGTTGTTGGACTCATCAATCACAGTCATAACCATAAATGAGACCATTGGCTGCTATCAGTCATTTATATGTACCCTCCTACACACACCTTTTCCACTTTACCTCATCAAGGAGCGCTAAAACGGCATGGCAGCGAATGGACGTGTCACGAACGCACTCTACTCCAAGCGTTCTGGTGGTAAAAGGGTTAAAATTATGTCTGCCCTAGACCGAAAATAGTGATACAAATAAAAATATCCACCCTTAACACCACCCGCAATTGACTATAATGATATAACTAATATCAAAATAACGCTGCCACCACCAAGACAATTGTTAAATGGGGTGCCTTGGTCCCCCAAGCGAATCAGACTAAAAACCCACACAATATATTTTAACACAATAATTACGTGATTTAAAATTACCAATAAACAGGTCTAATCAGGTAACGTGAGTCTTTACCAGACAAAAGCATAACTTAATAAAGGAATATTTATTATGAACAAAAAAATCACAGTGCATACAAAAAAGATGATAAACAGATTATTTACACCAACAGATAAAATAAAAAGGAGAAAATTACAGAAAACCTAACTACTCACTTGAATGGTAAAGTATCAGTTTTTCTGTCCGTAGGGCTCCGGCGAGGAAAGATGGCGACTTACTCAAAATTAGATCTTGGCCCCTAGTAAGCACAATGACCAATCTTCTCTCATTAACGTTATACTCTTTCCCAGTTCATCTCGAGTTTCCAAGCCAGCCCAGAGGTGGTATAAGCGGAGGGAAGGTGTAGTCCATAGATATGTCACACTTGCTACTTATGACTGAACATCATAGACTTCACAATTCCTTCCAAACTGTTAAGTTTGTACTCTTTTTGTAGGGTGCACTTTCCCTGTTCTAGGTATGCACACAAGGAGGTATGATAATGAATGTGAGTTATTATTGATATGGGTTGGATATGAAATGGTTTTCCTGACTGCTTGTGGTCACTTAGCATATCAAAGAATCCAGTATCTATGAGGAGATACAGGCATATGGTGAATGACTCAGCTAGCAGACTTAAAGGCACTGCCTCCCTGTAAAATGTCACACCTTGCAGAGGGCCTTGGTTGGAGTCCCAGCTTCAAAAGACCAATTTATCTTAAAAGACCTTTTGGCACCATATGCCTATACAATCGAGTTTAATTTTCATTGAGAATCACCCTTGTCAGCAGAGATTCGTACAAATGCACAAAACAGGCAGTTTTTGTTAGTCTACTGGATATAATTTTCTGCAGCAAAATATTGTGTAAGAAACATGCAGCATTTGTGGAAATATGTTAATTTACAATAAATGCTCTTAGTAATGTTCTATAATATGTCTACTTCTAAACAAAAAAGGAGTTTGGGAGGTCTAATTTTTTGCAGGTACATTGTGCATCCATTACTATGCGTCTAAAAGTTTTCCCGTGCCAAACTTATACAGGTGGGGGCATTGCTGTCCGATGATATTGATGAATAAAAATTGATGGTGTTTTGTGCAGTTCCACATATGCTGCGCAAAAACTCCAAAGCAACATAGTAATACATACAGTATCTCACAAAAGTGAGTACACCCCTCACATTTTTGTAAATATTTTATGATATCTTTTCATGCGACAACACTGAAGAAATGACACTCTGCTACAATGTAAAGTAGTTAGTCTACAGCCTGTATATTTGCTGCCCACTCAAAATAATTTAACACACAGCTGTTAATGTCTAAACCTATGAGAAGATTGCCAAAACCCTGAAACTGTTAGACTGTTAGATGTTAGGTTAAAGTATAGTGTTAGTGATGCTGATTGAAAAAATATATATAAACTAGAGGGAGAGAGAGAAATAATGATTGTACAAGAATATAGCAGACATGTTGAAAATGGCATCCTCAGGTGTAAAAATGCTTTGGTCCTGAATATAGCTGCCGAGCTGTTTTCTGTGACTGCGATTGTCAGCCATGTATCCGACACTTTACACTGCATTATCAATTTAGGGGCTTATGCTGGTTTATTTGCTTTCATATGCTTTTTTATGTAATGGCATCCCTGGTGTTGGCATCAGAGGGGTTGTATCAGTAGCAGCTGATAGACCGGTAGACTAAGGTTGGCGTATAATGAAATACCTTGACAGAAAGAAACCTGCATTTACATAAATAGATGTACATAAAATCAACTAGCAAAACACTTCATAGGTGAGATTTAACTAGTATGGTAAAGTACTTCTTTGAGCTTTAGCTTGTTTACATTCAGTCTCTTTTACTAGTGCATCTATAGTGTTCAGTTCTTCTGGAAATCATAGTAGTTTTCCTTTACACAAGCATCTGCCCATGCCTTAAAACTATACTGTGAAGCCGTTTTAAATATCTCTGAAACTACTTTTTAGAGTTGAAGAAGCTGCCACAAGAAATCTTTGCCTCAGACCCTAGTTCCATGGGAAAAACTGCAGATATAATCTACAGATGTAGGAAATGCAGGTAGGAGATAATATTGTTTTATAATTACTTTTAAGTAGCCTTTGTATTAATTTTTGGAAATAATTTGGTCAAATTTGTCAAATACGCTACACTCACTGGCCATTTTATTAGTTACACCTGTTCAATTGTTTGTTAACACAAATAGCTAATCATGGCAGCAACTCAATGCATTTAGGCATGCAGAACAACTTGCTGAAGTTCAAACCGAGCATCAGAATGGGGAGGAAAGGGGATTTAAGTGACTGACCATGACATGGTTGTTGGTGACTGACCATGACATGGTTGTTGGTGCCAGACGGGCTGGTCTGCGTATTTCTGAAACTGCTGGTCTACTGGGATTTTTACGCACAACCATCTCTAGGGTTTGCAGAGAATGGCCAGAAAAAGAGAAAATATCCAGTGAGTGGTAGTTGTGTGGAGGAAAATGCCTTGTTGATGTCAGATGATGTCAGGAGAATGGGCAGACCGTTTTGAGATGACATTAAGGCAACACTAACTCAAATAACCACTCGTTACAACCAAGGTATGCAGAATACTATCTCTGAAAGCACAATATGTCAAACCTTGAAGCAGATGAACTACAGCAGCAGAAGACCACCCTGGGTGCTGCTCCTGTCCGCTAAGAACAGAAAACCCAGGCTGCAATTTGCACAGGCTCACCAAAATTGGACAATGGAAGACTGGAAGAACGTTGCCTGGTCTGATGAGTCTCTATTCCAGCTGCGACATTCAGATGGCAGGGTCAGACTTTGGCATTAACAACATGAAACATGGATCCATCCTGCCTTGTATCAAAGGTTCAAGCTGGATGGTATGGGGTAGGGCTGCAACTAACGATTATTTTCATAATCGATTAGTTGGCCGATTATTTTGTCGATTAATCGGATACAAAAAATGAAAGTAAATTTTTCATTTATTTAAAATAATTTAATAAACAAATGATGTTAAATACAAACAGCAGAATAAAAAAAAAAAACTTTGATAAAATGCATTTCTTGTCTTTATTTCCCAACCAGCCTCCCCAATTTATGCACATTTGAGCCCAGGCTTGCCATGCTGCCTCCCACACATAACACTCCACGCTGCCTCCCACATATGCCACGCTGCCTCCCACATATGCCACGCTGCCTCCCACATATGCCACTCCACGCTGCCTCCCGCATATGCCACGCTGCCTCCCACATATGCCACTCCACGCTGCCTCCCACATATGCCACTCCACGCTGCCTCCCACATATGCCACTCCACCCCCCACATATGCCACTCCACCCCCCACATATGCCACTGTGCCTGATACGCCTTATACCCCCTGATACACCACTCCATCCTCCCCAGACATGCCACACTGCCCTCCCCACAAATGCCTTATATAATGTATATGCCTTATACCCCCAGATATGTCACTCTGTCCTCCCCAGATATGCCCGATATCTCATAGTCCCCTCAGAGTCACAGACCCGTTCGCATCACACTGACACCATACTTTTATAAATAAGTACTGGGTTAATCTTCACTGCAACCAGGATTTAGATTCCCCTTAGTTTGGCCCCCCTTTATCTCTAACTGCACCTTACGTTAACTTTATTAAATTAATCAAATTAACCCTCAGTCCTCATCATTAAATTAACCCTAAACACCCCATTAACCATAACTACCCCTAAATTAACGCTAAATGCCCCATCAAAACAACTACCCTAAATTAACCCTAAACACCCCATTAACCATAACTGCCCCTAAATTAACCCTAAGCACCCCATTAACCACAGCATCCCCTAAATTAACCCTAAAGACCCTGTCAACCACAACAGCCCCTAAGTTAACCCTAAACACACCATTAACCACAACTGCCTCAAATTAACCCCAAACACCCCATTAACCACAGCTGCTCCTAAATTAACCTTAAACACCCTATTAACCATAGCTGCCCTTAAACACCCCATTAACCATAGCTGCCCCTAAACACCCCATTAACCATAACTGCCCCTAAATTAACCCTAAACACCCCATTAACCATAACTGCCCCTAAATTAACCCTAAACACCCCATTAACCATAACTGCCCCTAAATTAACCCCCACCTCCCCTAACTTTCAGTAGCCCAAATATTAATTTTATACTTACAGTTAGATGAGTGTCACAGCCATGTGGTTCTGGACTTCTGGGAGAAGGAAGGGGCTTTACAGTGATTACAGGGAGCGACTGGTAAGTAGGAGCTGCTGCTGTGAGTCACTGAAACGGTTTATATAATGAGGGGTATTTTTCAGAGCGTTTGCTCTGAAAAAACCCTCATTTTATAATCGATAATCGATTCAACTAATCGATAATGAAATTCTTTGGCAACGAATTTCATTATCGATTTTATCGATTAGTTGTTGCAGCCCTAGTGTGGGGGACATTTTCTTGTCGCACTTTGAGCCCGTTAGTACTAATTGAGCATTGTTTGAAAACAAGAGCCTACCTGAGTATTGTTGCTGACCATGTCCATCCCTTTATGACCACAGTGAAACCCATCTTCTGATGGTGCATTATCCTGCTGAAAGTAGCCATGTTACAAAGCTTACATCATCTCAAACTGGTTTCTTGAACATGACAATTAGTTCACTGTACTCCAATGGTCTCCACAGTCCCCAGATCTCAATCCAATAGAGCACCCTTGGGATGTGGTGGAATATAGGAGATTTGCATCATGGATGTGCAGCTAACAAATCAGCAGCAACTGCGTGATGCCATCATGTTCATATGGACCAAAATCTCTGAGGAATTTTTCCAGCACCTGGTAGAATGAAGGCAGTTCAAAAGGCAAAAGGGGGTCCAACCCGGTACTACCAAGGTGCACCTAATAAAGTGTATTAAAGTATGTGGTCACCCTTTCTAATTATTGAGTTTCAGCTTATCCATTTCTAGCAGGTGTATAAAATTTAAGCACAAAGGTATGTCATGTCCATAAACAGACAGTAGAATGTGACGTATTGAAGAGCTCAGTAACTTCAAACGTGGCACTGACATAACGTGCCACCTTTGCGGCAGTCCACACAAATTCACAGAGCGTAGCCACGAGTGCTGAATCGCCTCAAAACACTTTCTCTGCAGTATCACTCACTACAGATGAGCTCTAAAACTTCCTCTGCAAGCATCATCAGCACAAGGACTGTTTGTCCAGAGCAGTTGCATACAAGCCGAGATCACTATGGTCAATGACAAGTGCTGGCTAGAGACCGCCACTGGACTCTGAAACATAAATGTTCTCTATAGTGATGAATGACGCTTCACTTTCCGGAAGTCTGGTGGAGGAACCTGGATTTTGTGGATACACAGAGAATGCTACCTACCAGAATGCATCGTGCCTGTTGTAAAGTTTGCTGGAGGAGGGTCTGGGACAAATTTTCAAGTTTTGGGCCTGATCACTGATTAATGTTATTAGTAAAATGTAAAAATATCCAGTGATTTCACCTTAAAGGCAACCACCCAAAAATATATATATTAAAAAAAAAAATAAATAAATAAAAAAGTTTGTTTTGATGAGCAAGTGCTAAAAATCTGCATTGTTTCTTCCCAAAATTCCTGGCATGGAAATACCCTTGGGTGTCTAGTTTTCAAAAATATATGGTTTGATGGGGTAAATTGGATTGCCCAGATGTCCCAAATAGGACATAGGGACATGATTACCAGTTTTGAAAAGAAAATGGCTTTGAAATAGCAAAAGAATTCCTCACTAATTTCAGCCTTAAATCCAATTCGCCAGGCTGTAGAAACATTGGAGATATATATATATATATATGTGCCCTCCACAAATATTGGTAAATTTGAGCAAAGAATTGAAAACACAATACAGGTTTATATATAAAAAAAATAAAAATAAATGTGTGCTACAATTATTGGCACCACTGTCGAATCTTATATGAAAAATGTATTTTAAGTATATTCCCATTGATACCTCTTTATCAATCTTCAAAAAGGGCTTATTGATAC
This sequence comes from Spea bombifrons, assembly GCF_027358695.1. NCBI lineage: Eukaryota > Metazoa > Chordata > Amphibia > Anura > Pelobatidae > Spea > Spea bombifrons. The sequence continues at coordinate 15,045,615 of NC_071092.1, read as the reverse complement.
CCTGACAATGTTTTCATATTAAATTATTTTTATCTTTATCACTTTTTATCAGGTGCGCAGACACTATTGTACTTTGTAATATATTTTTGAGACAATTGTGAAGTTTATTTGTGCACAAGCAGCACCCTCTTGAACACATTGGTGGTTGTAGTTATACCAATATTTGTGCATCACCTTTAGATGTTTGTTTTCAAGAAGTTCCACTCAAGTAAAAATATTATGAATCAACCTGAAGGAGGACGTGTGTCTATATTGTCTCAATGAACTGTGGAGGGTATGGTTCGAGGGGCCAAACATTTTTTTTTCAAGGATTGATGTGCCAGGATGCGATCTACGTTCACTTTCTGCATGGATGTCGAGGCGTTCAGCAACACGGAGATCGGCATCAGGGGCCATGTCTGGCTCCTCCCCAGGCGTCAATGTCCGCCATACACTTTAAAAGAGTTCAATTGTGTCGCTGAAATGCCTCGATAGCAAGGCATAATAAAATAAATAAATAAATAATAATTAAAAAAAAAGAGGTCCGACCATAACACTAAGATCCAGATCCCCCGCAGTGGGTGTGTGTGATGCGTGCAGACATCCTCCACTGCTGCTCCGTCATAGAAGCTCCAGCGAAAGTGCCAGCCAGCAGCAGCAGAGGTTTGTCTATGCGTTTCACGCAGACCTCCACCGGCTGCCCTGACTAGACACCAAAGAGTATGGAGCACAGGGGGTAAGTCTGGGGGGGGGCAGAGTGGCATATCTGGGGTATAAGGCATATCAGATGGCACTATGGCATAAAGGGGAATATAAGGCATATCTGGGGTGGGCAGAGTAGCATATCTGGGAGGCAGATTTGCATAACTGGGGGGGCAGGTTGGGAAATGGACAAGAAATGCATTTTTTTAAATTCTGATATTTGTTTTTAACACCCAGTTTGCTCATTGCATTTTTTTAAATAAACAAAAAATTTACATATTTTTTTTATCCGATTAATCGAAAAAATAATCGGCAAACTAATCGATTATGGAAATAATCGTTAGTTGCAGCCCTAGACGAATGGTTTGGAAATTGACTTTTAACCATACCCAGATTTATGGGGAGAAAGAATTGCTTCTCTAAGATCATTGCTGATGTCTTTCCTCATTGGCATTGTTTTAACACACATCTAAATACTCTAGAGTTAAAAACATTTTTTTTGTATTTGCTGATGGATTTATCAATGTCATTTGATTAGCAGCACCTGTCTGTTACTTGGCATCTTTATTTGTATGGAACCAGTAAGGGTGTACTTAGTTTTTCATATATGGCTTCTCCACTTTGGCTTTATTTTTGTTGAATAAATCAAGACACAGTTTAATATGTCATGTGTTGTTCATCTGAGGTTGTATTTACCTAATTGTTAGACCTGTTAAGGAGCAGATCATTGTTGTTATGTCCGGATATCTTAAACCATAGAATAAAAAAAAAAAAAACTGTATGAGGAGGAAAGGTATAAAAAAGTATGTAGAATATCATGTAGACATGTACAGACATTTAAAAGTCAAATATCAATATACAAGTATTTTTGGGTGGCTCTAAAACATATCCTTCGTTTTGGCATTGATACAGGACATTTATGGTGCAAACGTTTTGTTAAAGCTGATCCGCATGTATTGTTGTCATCTTGTTCTTTCTAGACGTTCCTTGTTCCGGGAAAGCAGTATACTTAATCATGTCTTGGGCACTGGCCCGACAGCATTTGTGCATAAGAAGCTGACTTCGGTATGTGCCTTGGACACTACAAAGTGTACCTCCTACTTTGTGGAGCCTGTGCAGTGGATGGAAGAAGCTCTGCTAGGTGTAATGGATGGGCAGGTAAGGTGGAAAGACTATAACAGTATTCTGCTTTGTTTTGTTTGTTTGTCCTTATTTTAGCGTGAACCTTATTATCATCGCTTAAATTATTTGTTTGGTATTCTCCGGGCTACCTTATTTTATGTTAGCCATCTCAGCAGTTTGTTTTCCTGTGTCTACAATATATTTTCCTGTACAAATTACCGTATTTGCTCGATTATAAGACGACCCCGATTATAAGACGACCCCCCAAAATCAAAATATTAATTTAGGAAAAAAACAAAAAGCCTGAATATAAGACGACCCTATAGGAAAAAAAGTTTTACCAGTAAATATTAATTCATGTAAATATATTTTTTAAATTTCCTTTTATTTGCCAACCTGCCCCCCCCAGTTATGCCACTCTGCCCCCAGAAATGCTTTATACCCCCCCTATTTGCCACTCTGCCCCATGATATGCCTTATACCCCTATATGCCACTCTGGCATATAGGGGGTTAAAAGGCATATCATGGGGCTGAGTGGCATATAGGGGGTTAAAATGCATTTCTGGAGGTATATATGCATATCATGGGGCTGAGTGGCATATAGGGGGTTAAAATGCATTTCTGGAGGTCCAGAAATGCATTTTAACTCCCTATATGCCACTCAGCCCCATGATATGCCTTTTAACCCAGCATGTACTGGCTGCCTTGGCTTGATAGGAGTGTGATTGCTGCTAACAGCAATCACACTCCTATCAAGCCAAGGCAGCCAGTACATGCTGGAACCTGGGGATGATAGTAGTGGGATTACAGCCTCCCTATGCCATGCTACAACCCCCACCCCCCTTACACATCCATGCTATCACACACAAACACACATTCACAAACATTTAAATACTCATTCATTCCATTAATCACACATACTTCACACATTAATCACACATACTTACCCAAAAACCCTCCCCCACCCCCTTACCTGAACTGCAGATCTCTCACTCGAAGACTTCTGCAGGGGACCGGCTGTACCAGCAACTTCTCTGGCCCCGCCCCCAGAGGAGGGAGGGGGAGATAGAGTTCTGTGAGGAAGCTACAAGCTTCCTGTCCTCCTGCTTCTAACGGAAGAGACGCTGCTCGCGACCGGTAAGCAGCATGGCCCCAGCCATTTTTTTGGGGTCTGATTAGAAGACGACCCCGATTATAAGACGAGGGGTATTTTTCAGAGCATTTGCTCTGGAAAAAACCTCGTCTTATAATCGAGCAAATACGGTATTTATTCATACAAATTTGCTACAATTAAAATGTTAATAACTAAAC